>NW_023228771.1:0-824 GCF_002007445.2 Ailuropoda melanoleuca
TTTTTTTTTCCTACAAGCAATGCATGGACATGGAATGGACTAATCTAGTTGTCCTTCTTTGTACGATCACTCCACAATGAGAAGTAGGACTAGCTGTTCCAAAGAGAAACTAATCACTGACAATAAGGAGAAATCAGTCATCCAAAGTACTAATGAGATTGTGATTGGTTTGTTGGTTCATTTATTAATTGGGAGTGAGCCTTTCCGTGGCTTTTACTGCCCATTTTACACAGGTGCTCCACACTGGTTCATCGGCTACATTGTCTAATCATCCACAGGAGGCTAATTTAAATAGCTATGCTATTGGTGATTAAGCCATCAGTTGATAATGGAACCAGTGGTTGTTCGTTTCAGTTCCCCTCGAAAGAATTTTTTCCCCAAGTATTTAAATACAGAAACTAACTCAAGATAGTGATTAAGAGACTTGATACACTGGATAAAGACTGATATTCTTCCACAGTGTATGATTATTGAAAATAGTCCTCATCTGTTAGCTAAATTGCATGTTTTGTGAAAAAAGAATGTAGAGCATTGAATGAATACTCAATGTCTTTGCTAAAACTACAGACTTTCATAGGGCTTCTGTTTGTAGCCTATGTCTTCCCCAAAATAAAATTCATCAAGAACTTTAGCTACTGTCGGCCTTGGAACATGAATTCTTGAATCAAAGCTCCCTTGTCATGTAAAACTAACTGGTTGTAATCAGGGAAGTTTAGTGTAGATATTAGTTGGCAAAGCAGAGTTGCAGATGAACTTTCAGTTATAAATTTAGTACAGTAATTTCTTTTTATCTGTAATGGGGTTTATTTAACAAATGTCAGTCA
>NW_023228772.1:0-824 GCF_002007445.2 Ailuropoda melanoleuca
ACCTAAGTCTTAATCATTTTTGATTCTTCAGAGTCTGACACGGGGTCAAGTATGTTTTATTTTTTTATTTTATATTTTTTTCCAATCAACGAAAGGGAAACTTACATTGAGGCCCCAGGGCCTTGGGGCTCAGGCAGGAGGCCGCCCTATGGACAAAGGAAGAGCTGGTGGAGTGGCCTTATCTGACCTTCTTCTTGGGGCACAGGCTGCTGCATGGCCATAATTCCTCTTGGGGCAGTCGCCAGCGTGGGTATGCAGGAGAGCATAACGCTTGTGGCTGATCATCTAGCTGCGATTGTACTTCTGGGCCAGCTGGCAGAGAGAAGGTTCCATGAGGCCACCCTCAGGTACCAAGTGCAGGGGGAGCTCCTTCTGGATATTGTAGTCTGAGAGAGTGAGGCCATCCTCCAGCAAAAATTAGACACTGCTGGTGAGGCAGTTTGCCCTTCTTGTCTTGGGTTTTGCCTTTGACATTCTCGATGGTGTCACTGGGCTTGACCTCAAGGGTGATGGTCTTTGCAAAGGTCTGCATCTCTACCCCTGCCACAAGGCCGCCAGCACCAGACCACTCGCACACCTTGTTGAAGAGAAAGAGGAGTCAAGTATGTTTTGAATGTTTGCTGTATGAATGATTTCAAGCTAAACTTAGGTCTCATGTTGGAAGGGTCTAGGCATGGTATTCATTTACTCAAACACATGCATCAAGACTGACTACATTTCAGGGACTTTGCTAGCATCTTGGGAAAATCTACGCATAAGATAGTTTTCTTACCCTTGTGTAGCCCAGAGTCCCAAGTGTACTGTAAATAAGTAAATTGCAACTC
>NW_023228773.1:0-1735 GCF_002007445.2 Ailuropoda melanoleuca
AGTACAGCTCGAAATCTGGCATTGTGATGCCCCCAGCTTTGCTTTTCCTTTTCAACAGTTCCTTGGAGATTCGGGGCCTTTCTGGGTCCATACAAATTTAAGGACTATTTGTTCCAGTTCTTTGAAAAATGTCCTCGGTATTTTGATCGGGATAGCATTGAAAGTGTAGATTGCTCNTTGCTCTGGGTAGTATGGACATTTTAACTATGTTAATTCTTCCAATCCATGAGCATGGAATATTTTTCCATCTTTTTATGTCTTCCTCAATATCTTTCAAAAGTGATCTATAGTTTCTAGCATATAGGTCCTTTACGTCTCTGGTTAAGTTAATTCCAAGGTAACGCATGGTTTTTGGTGTTATTGTAAATGGGATGGATTCCCTAATTTCTCTTTCTTCAGTCTCGTTATTCGTGTATAGAAATGCAACTGATTTCTGGGCATTGATTTTGTATCCTGCCACCTTACTGAATTGTTCTATAACTTCTAATAGTTTGGGAGTGGATTCCTTTGGGTTTTCCATATTCCATATCATGTCATCCGTCATGAGAGACAGTTTGACTTCTTCTTTGCCGTTTTGGATACCTTTGATCCATTTCTGTCGTCTGATTGCTGTTGCAAGGACTTCTAGTACTATGTTGAATAATAGTGGCGAGAGTGGGCATCCTTGTCGTGTTCCTGATCTTAAGGGAAAGGCTTCCAGCTTTTCCCCATTGAGAATAATGCTTGCAGTAGGCTTTTCATAGATGGCTTTTATGAGATTGAGAAATGTACCCTCTATTCCTACACTCTGAAGGGTTTTAATCAGGAAAGGATGCTGTATTTTGTCAAATGCTTTTTCTGCATCAATTGAGAGGATCATATGGTTCTTGAGTCTTTTCTTGTTGATATGATGTATCACATTGATTGATTTGCGAGTGTTGAACCATGCTTGCATCCCAGGTATGAATCCCACTTGGTCATGATGGATAATCCTTTTAATGTACTGTTGGATTCTATTAGCAAGGATCTTGTTGAGGATTTTGGCATCCATATTCATTAGAGAAATCGGTCTGTAATTCTCCTTTTTGAGGGGGTCTTTGCCTGGTTTGGGGATCAAGGTAATATTAGCCTCATAGAATGATTTTTGTAGCTTTCCTTCTGTTTCTATTTTTTGAAATAGCTTTAGGAGAATATGTATTATTTCTTCCTTGAATGTTTGGTAGAATTCCCCAGGAAAACCGTCTGGGCCTGGAGTTTTATTATTTGGAAGGTTGTTTATCACTGACTCAATTTCTTCATAGTTAATTGGCCTATTTAAGAAATCTATTTCTTCCTGTTTCAGTCTTGGTAGTTTATAGGTTTCCAGGAAGGCCTCCATCTCTTCCAGATTGTTTAGTTTTTTGGCATATAGCTGTTGATAAAAGTTTCTAATAATCCTTGCAATTTCAATGGTGCTGGTCGTGACCTCTCCCTTTTCAGTCATAATTTTAATAATCTCAGTCCNATCCTTCATAATTTTACTAATTTCGGTCCTTTCTCTTTGTTTTCGGTTAAGTCTTGCCAGTGGTTTGTCTATTTTATGGATTCTCTCAAAGAACCAGCTTCTAGTCCTGTTGATTTTCTCTACTGTACTTCTGTTTTCTAATTCATTGATTTCTGCTCTAATTTTGGTCTACTGCTTCCTCGTGAGTGGGTTAGGCTTGTCCCTCTGTTGCTGTTCCAGCTTCTTGAGGTGAGAATATAAAAACTGCATTTT
>NW_023228774.1:0-824 GCF_002007445.2 Ailuropoda melanoleuca
TAAGTTGAATTATTTTTTTAAAAACCAACCTCAGGTTCCCCTCATTTTATTTTCAAGTGTTGGTTTACTCATCTGCCTCAGGTCTGATCTCAAAAGCAGACCACGAGAGGAAGGACTCCCAACAAACCTATTGTGTGAGTGATGCTTGGGGGGAAAATGAAGCAAGGCAGGTGGGATCTCAGGTCAAGCTCTGCAGGAAGAAGCCTCCACTTGAACCTGCAAGGGACTCTGGAGGGTGTGCGTGCATAGGGTGGGTTCGTACCACCTCGGGCTGAGGGCTGAGCTGAATCCACACCTGTCTGGACGTGAGGGAGGCAATTCCAGGATGCCAGGGTCTGTTTTCTGCAGAGGGTCTTGGTTGAGAGAAGCAAAGCGCATGTATAACCAGGCAGGGTGCACAGAACCAACTCGAGGGACCCTCATGCACGTCGGGAGAATCACTGAACATTTCCAATACACCACCCTCTCGGTCACCCCACTCTTCCTCCATCATAAAAGTTTGGCCATTGTGCTCGAGGTCAGTCCCTAGATGAGGGAGTGTGAGCACATGAACAGACCATCTTCCATGTTGCTGACCCCACAGCATCTCACCCATGTGTGGTCTTCAGATCTGTGAGACAGCCTTGTGCTACTGACCACCTAGATTCATTCTTTAACAAGTTCAAATGGCATTGATACCGCAGGCCCTAGGCACCCCACTTTGTGAACCATCAAGGTAGAGAATAGAATCCAACACCTTGGAAACCCAGTGGTCAACCATCAGGCTGGAAGCAGCAGCCAATGGCAGTGTTGACTCTTTCTTGAGATTGTAAGAGAAAAAAAAA
>NW_023228775.1:0-824 GCF_002007445.2 Ailuropoda melanoleuca
CGAGTGGATCGGGGAGTCGGGATGCAGCCACTGAGGGCAGGAAGTAAACTCATCAACCTGGGACAATGATCCTGAAGCTGCAGGGAGACAGGAGGACTGGAGTTGACCCTGAGAGGAGAGCTTTGTATTGTCAACAGGTTAAACCACTCAACACAGAGGCCTGGCTGCTCCTGAGGTCAAGATGTAGGCGTTCCCATGCTTCTGTATGGCTCTGTGCCTTCCCGGTCCCTTGACCCATAATGCTCTTCCACTCCTTCTCCCTTTGTCTAGCTCACCCTTCCAGATTGAGCTCAGGGCCACTCCCTCCAAGCAGCCTTCCTTCCCCGGCTCCCTCCCCTTCTTTACCCAGGCCAGGCATCCTGCTCCCGCTGTACTCCCCATAGGTGTGGTCATAGGTGTGGTCATGAGGGTCTATTTAGGACCCTTAGGCTGTGAGCATCTGCTCCTGAACCTGACCCACAGAGAGGGCTCTGCAAATGCCTGCAGATGCACAGGCCGAACTTGGAAAACCTCTCCCGTCCCGAATGGAAGCCAGAGCGAGGTTCAGGGCCAGGGGCCGGGCTTATGTTCTGCTTCAGTCCCTGCAGGAAGTCCCTGCAGGACATCGGTTTCAAGAGACTTTAGTTCTGATTCGAGTTCCACCCCCAATCTTAGGGCCTCAGTTTCTTGTCTGTGATGTGGAAAGACAGAAACACCTGCTACAACGTGCTTGTAGGAAAAGGTGGAATTGTAGATGAAAAGACTTCTCCTAAAATGACAATCAGAGAAGATTTGATATTTCCCACTGCACCCCCACACCCACCCAAGAATCATGACTTGGGGCT
>NW_023228776.1:0-824 GCF_002007445.2 Ailuropoda melanoleuca
ACTTCCAAGCCCATCGGTACAACAGAGACTGTAACTCCTCCTTACGGGACCGTGGAGATCATTAAAATACCCAAGAAAAAGCTTGGAATACAGATCTCAATAAATGTGGTTCCATCCTTTCCAGGTAGATGCTGGATCTGAGTCCTACATTCTGCCCCTCGCCTTGACACCCTGGGTCCACCCCCCGGCTTCTGTTGCTCCCCAGGCATCTAGACCACCCCGGTTCTCTGTGTGCCCCTGTTCCCAGGCCCAGGCAATGGGTCCCACTCACTTGTTGTTGTAGAAGCTGTGCTTGGCAGCCAGGTTGGAACAGACAGACGGGGAGTCCTTGGTGCCTTTGCTGATGATCCGGGGCTTACTGTCAAAGCAGATCTGCCCGGGGAAGGGATGGGCTGGGACCTGGCATGGCCACCCACGGAGGGGCAGACTGGGTCCCTGCCAGCCCTGCTCTAAGTCAGGGGAATGAGATAGGGCACCTCGGGCTCCGTGGTCCCCACTCTCTGGCTCTAGCTCCCGGATAACCTGGGCTTTGGCTCTCTCTGGTCCCACCACTCCAGACGCCTGGGGCGGGGAGTAACTCCAAGTCTCTGAGCCTGAGTCTCCTCAACGGGAAACTGGGGTGACCACACCTGCTGTCCCACAGGCTCACTGTGAAGCTCAGAAAGGACATAACAGAACTGCAAGTGCTTTGTAAAGGACACGCAGCTGCTGGCTGGGAGCTCCGAAGGGAGCGGCCAGTCCACCTGCTCTGAGAGTTGGGGGGAAGGGCTGGCTGTGCAACGGGTCAAGGTTGGGCTGAGCCGCACCAACCCTGCCAGCAACCC
>NW_023228777.1:0-824 GCF_002007445.2 Ailuropoda melanoleuca
AAAAAAAAAAAAAAACCTGACAGAAATAGGTGGTTCTTTCTGGCCCCTGTCGTTTCTGCCCTTTCTAGCCCCTTCTGCTTACGGAATGTATAGCCTGTTGTTTGTGTAGAGTGACATGCTTGCAACTTTTGCTCAAATGATGAGAAATCCAACAAGTTTTGGTGACAACTGTTTCAAATGTATTCCTTTTATAAATACATTAAAAACTGTAAGACGCAGTAAAATATTTTAATAATCCGTTGCAGAATTTTACTTGTGAGCATCAATTTAAAGATAGACTTCACCTAAGTAAGAGCTTTGCTAAATGTTGTCCCTGCTTCTAGCACATGAAATCTTTTTGTCACAGAAGGCAGTAGTGTCCTAAGCCCAGCAATAGCTGGGTCTGTCAGAGTGTGTTCCACTTTTGGAGGTGAAATCATGGAGCTCTCAATTGCATGTAACCCGTATATTATCTCTTTGGGCTTCATAGCTTTCTAAGTGGACTGAAGAACCAAGCAGAGCTGTGTTTGAAAGATAGCATCTTTCTATAGAAGAGAATGGATTTCTAGTCTCAAAACCATGAATATTTCACCCAGTTGGGATAAAAAAAAATTGTAAATTTTGAGTGGACCTGTAATCAAATTCCTTTTCTCACCAACCTTACAAACAGCGCACTTGACTATGCTTTATTGAAGGACGAAATGGTTCTTAGAAGGTTAGAAGTAACTTGCTCAAGTCCCAAAGGTGGATTTCAAACCCAGGTCTAAATTATCCCAGAGCCTAAGCTCTTAAACATTAAGACTTTGTCCTGCAGTTGTTTTCCTTCATTATTTTAGGAATGCTGT
>NW_023228778.1:0-824 GCF_002007445.2 Ailuropoda melanoleuca
TGTTATCTGGCTGCATTCAGCTGTTAATAAGTGTAATGAAAAAGAGAAGCATCAAATTAAGCATGATTAAACTTGAGAAACAAGCCTTTTATAATTCTAAACTTTTTTAGAGTCTAGATGAGGAAAAAACTTCCCTGAATTCAAAACGCATTCAAGAGATCTGTGTCTAAAACAATGATAATAAAGGCAGAAACTAGTATGATTCATTATTACTGTCTACATAATGCTATTTATGTTATTAAATTTGAATGGCCCACTTCTGTTTCTATACTGTACTTCTTATCATAGTAGAAAATAACTTCAATTTCCTTTTTAACATTGCTGCAGTGCTATTTTAGGATATGGTACTCAATCTATGATCCTGCTCTTTTGATAGATTTTATTGTTTCTTTTTCATTAATACTGACTAAATGAATATTATTGCCCTCCTCTTTACTCCTTTAAGTCCACTTACTTTCAGTAATTCAATCATTTAGTTATAGCTTCGATCTTAGTTTTAAACAGGTTTCCATGTAAATTCTCTTCTCTTTAAAGTTGGTCTGATGTTTAGAACTCATTCTATTAAGGTTCCAAATGCCCATTTCAATACTGTTAAAACTATTTTATTTTTGTAGACTATTATGAAAACAATTCCCTTTGAATAATTTTCTATACATCAGGTTGCAATCAATAATGCTATTAGTACATATTATTTGAATTAATAATTCAGGGAATATGCTAAAATGTACTCTATTGAATAAACTGAGAATGTGATTTTTTTTTTTACAAATGCTTAAATTTTTACAGATAACTGGGTGTGAGACTTCATAAATATTATGCCATTC
>NW_023228779.1:0-824 GCF_002007445.2 Ailuropoda melanoleuca
GATCCCACAACGCTGGGATCATGCCCTGAGCCGAAGGCAGACGCTCAACCGCTGTGCCACCCAGGCGCCCCCTGGCTTAAGAGTTTTAGAGCAAAATCCTTCTAAGCAAGACATGCCATCTAAGAGCATAGTGATACTGGGTATATGAAATACCACATAAGAAAGCTGATGGAAGGGGTGGCGCCTGGGTGGCTCAGTCTGTTAGGCGTCTGCCTTTGGCGTAGGTCATGATCCCACGAGGGGCGTTGGGCTTCCTGCTCAGCAGGCGTCTGCTTCTCCCTTTCCCTCTGCCCCTCCCCCTGGCTTGTACTCACTCTCTCTCTCTCTGCGTCTCTCATTCACTCACTCTCTCTTTCTCAAATAAATAGATAATAAAATCTTAAAAAAAAAAAAAAAGAAAGCTGATGGGAGTTATTTGCGCCAGACTTTTAGACTTTTAAGGCTTCTGACAGTTGGTTACCATATGCAGGGACTTCACAACCAGTTGGTTATTTATCTTTTGACTTTCCAAGTTAGAATGTTACCCCACCCCAGGTGAATATATAGATTATGGATTACAGGTTATAGAATCTTTTTTTTAAATTAAAGTATAATTAACATACAGTGTTATATTAATTTCAGGTGTACAACATATTTTTTAAAATATTTTTTAAAAATTTTATTTATTTGACAGAAAGAGAGGCAGTGAGAGAGGGAACAGAAGCAGGGGGAGTGGCAGAGGGAGAAGCAGGCTTCCCACTGAGCAGGTAGCCTGATGCAGGGCTCGATCCCAGGACCCTGGGATCATGACCTGAGCCGAAGGCAGACACTTAACCGACTGAGCC
>NW_023228780.1:0-824 GCF_002007445.2 Ailuropoda melanoleuca
GTGGAAGTACCCTGGAGACTCTGAGAATTCTTGAGGGAACTTGGTCAGCAGTGGAGGTCCTGCATCAGCTGAAGGGTGCAATAACCCTGGGAGATTGGAGTTACCACAATTTCTATAGCCTCAGATATTATGCATCCATACCACTTTTTGGACTCTAGAAAATTTGTCTGACACCCCATATGGTTAGTTCTCTACCCTTTGCCCTTGAGATAGGTGGTATTCTCCTGGTACAGTTGAAATCACCTACCATCTTTGTTTGCCATAGGGCTGGCCTGGCTTAGGAGGTTTTTATTCATCCTTTCCATTGTGTGGAAATAACTCTAGCAATCAGTTTTCCCGTCAAGCAGAGAGCAAAAGCCATATTTACAGAAATTTTCATTAAGCGTTTCATCCTAAGCAGGGAAGTAAGCGAGGTACCCTGAGGGCCATTTCATGCTGAGCTTTTTTGTTTGGTGCAAAATGCCAAGCTGATGTCAATGATGACATCTGTAACTCATGTACACTCCCAGACTTAAGAAGACTCCCTGCGGCCTCTGGTTTTCAGTGTTGATGATTGGCTTTGGGAAATGTTAATGCAGACTCAGCCATGGGCATTGCCAAATCTTTTACTCAAGAAGACTGGTTCAATTTTATTCACATACAAGCCTGTGTCATTTGATTATCATTAGCACAATTCACCAGCCGCTTCGTGCTCTCTGCCTTCTGGGTGGATGGTAGGTTTGCACCTCCTGGTGCTCTGCAGATTGGGGCAGAGCCATGTGACTACTACTGACCAATGAGTTGTGACTATAAGTGATGGGTGTCACTTCCAGGCTAAAGCATTT
>NW_023228781.1:0-4993 GCF_002007445.2 Ailuropoda melanoleuca
CTGCCTTCAGCCCAGGTCATGATCCCAGAGTCCCAGGATTGAGTCCTGCACTGGGCTCCCTGCTCAGCGGCAAGTCTGCTTCTCCCTCTGACCCTCCCCCTTCTTGTGCTCTCTCTCTAATAAATAAATACGATTTAAGAAAAAAAAAAAAAAAGGAGACATGAGAATTAAGTACCATGCATGCTTGTGGACTGGTTCTCGTACTAAAATAACTATGAAGGATGTTACTAGAATAATTGGCAAAATTTGAATACGGGCTGCAGATGAGTCAACAAGTATCAATGTTCCATTTCTCATTTAGATCATCATTGCTGTGGTGACAGAAGAATGTCCTTATTCTCAGGAAATCGTCACTATTTGGAGGTAAAGGAGCACAATGTCTCCAGCTTGTCCTTAAATGGTTCAGGGGGANATAAATGGTTCAGGGGAAAAAAAGGTACAGATGGAGAGAGAGTGAATACCAAAGCACATGAAGCTAAATGTTAAAAAGTGGTGAATCTAAGTCAAGGAACTACAAGAGCTCTTTGCACTAATCTTGCAACTTCTCTGTACGTCTGAAACCAGATCTACGTCTATACACCAACAACCAGATGGATATGTAAAATAAACCACACCATTCTAAATAAATTCCTCATCCAGTGCATCCACCTAAAATCCAGCCTATTCCTCAGGTGTTCTTAGGCAATCTGCACAGAAACAAGGCTAGGATACCAACAGTGACCAGGCCAGCAGATTCGCTAATTACATTTCTACTAACTTATGTTTCATTTGAATAAAACATATCAGACTTCCTTAAACTTAGTGCGGATGACTTACAGGCTTAAACACTCAAAGTACAAATTCCATATTTTCCCCCATAGTGTGTCAATATTCTCACACACTAAGTAAGCAAGGCTAATTGCTATAACTTGATTGTAGAAATTCTCTGTCCATAAACTTTTTCTAATGTGCCCAGTTCCCTATTTTCCTAGAAAATCCAATTTACATCTCTAGGATGTCAGATATCACAAATACCATACTCTTGTTTTTGTCACATCAAATGAACCATTTTATTCTTTACGCTTCTTAAAAAGAAATTCAATACATCTTTGCTCACTGCTGGCTTTTCTCTCCCTTCCCCAGCACCTCCTTCTTTGATCGTTTTCCCATCCACTCTGGAATAATCCAGGGGTAATTAGAACTTCTTACCTTCTTTAGCCCAACAGGAGCCAATTTATCACAAACTGGCATGGATTCTGATTCTAAATTACCAAGAGTCCAATTACCGACAGAGGCAAGGAATCTTCTTTCCAATTAAAGTGATTGATTTCTTCCCAAACCCAGTAGCATTTCACTTTTTAATTATGTTCATTCTGATCAAATGTGAGAAAATTCTTCCTCATTTTATTTTCCTTCCAATGAACATGTTCCAACAAACATTAATCATGAAGTGATACAAGGCCAGACCTGCTAAAGCCTTCGGCAGAAATGAACATCTAATCTATCGGGGGGTCTTGTCCATTTTATGGGTCTTGGTGGTTCCTTCAGCTCCAAAGGGGGGAAAAGGAATAATTATCTGTTACATCACCTAGTTCCCCAAGGACTTGTCAAACCTTCCAGTATCAGCTAAATTGTGATGAAGCAGCACTGGATATTTAGATAAACTTAGACTAGCAGGGGAACGAAGACTTGGGGAGAGAACACAATTCTTGTTTCTTGTGCAAAGAACAGAACCACAGTGTTGGGAGACCAAGGAGTGTGTGGAGGTAAACATAAGGAACATGGACACAATTTTGTTTTTTCTCACTCAAGCAGCATTAGAATGATTATGTATTGGCAAGAATTTTGAAGGAGAAAAATAAAACTTCAAATTCAGTTTTCGGAGGGGAGGAGTAGAATTTGGGAGTGTCCGAAGGAACGTGAAGTCACTGTGCGTTACAGACTCTCCAAGGCCTGTAATACACTGTGTTTTTTGTTTTTTGGATTTTTTTTAAGGATTTTGTTTATTTATTTGACAGAGAGGGAACACTAGCAGGGGGAGTGAGAGAGGGAGAAGCAGGCTTCCTGCTGAGCAGAAAGCCCGACGTGGGACTCCATCCCACCATCCTGGGATCATGACCTAAGCAGAAGGCAGACGCCCAATGACTTAGCCACCNTGCCCAATGACTTAGCCACCCAGGCGTCCCAAAACACTGGTTTTATCCACTTTGCTTTTCATCTTCAAGGGAAGGCTGGCTGGTTCTGACTCCAGCAGCCTGCTGACCCATGAGCCTGCACCCTTATCTTCCCTCCCACCTCTCTCCACATGGTCAGCAGGTTGGCATCAGTTCATTCACCTGAGACATACAAAGGTCAAGGTTTTCACTTGATGAGCATCTTCTGGTGATCTGTGTCCCAACAGGTGACTACCCTTTGTACTTGGATGGATGCAATCGCTGACAATTTCCCAAAAGCTTTCACGGATTCATAAAGATGAGCCCTCCAAGACTTTAAATCTCCCTATTCAACCACAGAGTCCTAGCTGACCATTTTAGTGGAAAATGAAATTATATTGTATACTAAGCTTTTAAAAATTAAAAAAAAATCCATTTATATTAAGATTGTACATCTGCCTCTATTCCAGGTTCAGTCTGTGAAACTCAGAGAGACCAATACGCCCCAGCATAAGACTTCCCATTCCTTAAACAGACAGTTCTGAGTACCTCCAAAGGGCAAGGAAGCCACGTGCTGGAAGTGGAGAAACATGGCTCCTTCTATGATGCTCTAAGGGGCGGGGCAGATACGCAGACACCTCGGTAGGGAATGCAGATGTGTGATGGGTAAAAGGGTCACCTCTGTAAGAACATTGTTCTGATGGAGGCACAAGTGAGGCAGGAACTCCAGGCCAGGAGTATGTGTCACAGCATGAGCAAAAGCATGTCCCGTTCCAAGAACCAGGAACATAAGAAAGACAAGGCCAGGCCAGATGCTGCAAAGCTGCGATGCCAGCCTGAGAACCCTGGGTTTTTAACGTATCAAGGAGGAGCATGAGGGAGACGTAATAGTCCAACTGGCCATGCAAGGGTAGGGGCTGGGGCAGAGGAGGCTGCAGAAATAATCTACCAAGGGTGGACATCAGAGCAGCCCGTGGCAATGGGNTGGGTCCTGGCGACAGGAATGGATGTAAGTGGAAATTTGAGACTTGGGGTTGGTACAAAGCACAGGGACTTGCAACCATCAGCAAAGGATGAAAAAGGTGAGCACTCTTCCATGAGAACACTGAGGAGGATTCCACGGACCGGCTGGTTTGCTATATAAACATTTATTGTAGTTATTATTCATACCCTGTCTTGAGCCTTTGTTTGAAGCTCTTAAACATCTCTGGGACAAACCAGGGAGTTATTTCAATCCTTCTTGTTACAGATGAGAACTAAGATGAGGGAAGCTTAGCCCTGACCAGGGGAACCCAGCTAACCCAATTAATTGATGCTGAGCTGGGATAAGAGATCAGCATTATTACACAATCCAACAAAACACAGAGATAGCTCAGAACAGGCCTATTGGCATGTTTCTGGCCTCTGTGGGACAGAGTTCATAGACCTTTATACCGTGAGCTGTATTGTAAAGTGGTTTCTTGATAATGTCCATTCCAAAAGCCAACGGAAAGCCACGACTGTATGCCGAATCATTTTTAAAAAATGGATGCACGAGACTCAACACTTACGCCTTTGATGGAACTAAATTACCCTTATCAGATGCTACTTTCAGACTCAAGTTTTTCCATCATAAAGTTTTTAACAGAACAATCTGTCTAAAAATCAGGTAAAGTGGGGGTGCCTGGCTGGCTCAGTCAGTAGAGCCCGTGAGGTTCTAATAAGTTCAAGCCCCACACTGGGTGTAGAGGTTACTTAACATACACACATGCATTACTAAAGAGCAGGTAAAGAAATTTATTGACACAGGTTTAGATGTTTTAAGACTTTCATGTCTTCCACACTGGCAAGAGAAAATACTGACAATGGATAAACAAGAGGGAAAAGACTCTTCGGTAAAGATCTTCCAGAACTCACAGCATCACTGGTCAAACACTATAAAGAGAACTGTCAAGTGAACCAAGGAGAAGGGAGTTTAACAGAGAATTTTAATTTAACAGCCTAACTGAAAAATAAAGAACAAAGCAACTAACCAACCAACCTCGTCTCCTACACACTAAAAGGAACGTAAAAGGAAATCGGGGAACTTCTAAATCTCGTGAAGCAGTTTTTTTGGAAAGGCAAGAGGGAGAGGAGGGACAAACCGTTGCAAGCGTTAATGCATAATACGTTAGGTCAAGGATTCTAACAAATTCTCTAAGTCTCTACATGCATCATCAAGAACTGTATTATTAGAAACAGACTGCATAGAGGGAGAAACTATTTGGTATTAAATACAGACTTTGCTATATGAACATACAGTATGTCACTTTTATCTCTTTATGAAAATAACAGGATAAAGAAAGATTCCCCAGTTTGCCCTTTAGACTGGAACCCCTAAACACTCACCACACAGGCAGTGTGGACCTGAATTAACAGATGCAGAACCCAGGAGACCCCACCCTGTCATTTGTAAAGGATCAAAATTCAGCACCCAGAGGTCCCCACCCAGCCTCCATGTTGTGTTTGTGTGTCTCCAGAAATAAGTAACTTCAATTTGCATAATTAAGTCCACAGGCGAGTTTGAACACTGAGATCTAGCCTAGAAAAAGTAGCAGCAAAGACAAAGCTGGAATTCGCTAGAAAAGCTAAAGGAAGATTTTTTTAAAAAATACTTCCAGTTCAAGTCAGAATAAGGTGGGGGCCGTTAAGTCCCATCAGCTTCGTAGAGCTGTGGATGTTTTGCTGTTCTTTGAAAAAAACGAGATCTATAATAAGCACATTCACTCGAGAAAAATACCGCGTTTGCTAAGTTTCTGTCCTCATTCCCAAGTTACTTTAAATTTTATACACTGTTCAAGGGCAGAGTATACACCGGTTAAGATGTGTTCACAGCTGATGCA
>NW_023228782.1:0-825 GCF_002007445.2 Ailuropoda melanoleuca
AAAAAAACAATTCTTCAAAAAATATGAAATAAGCTTAGAAACACAATATTTTAAATACTGTCCTGAAGTGTATGCACAAATTGGAGCAGAACTTCCAGAAACTCTCCATTCCCCACCCCGCCCCATTCTGATTGTTACTACATTTTATCTTTTTAAAGGGAAATCCAAATTCTGCAAGAAAAAAAATAACTCAGATTTACTGCAAAGACCAATTGAAAGTCCCACCTAGGAACAGACCCTAAATTAATTCTCCAAAAGTAGTTAATGGAAGTGAAAATGAACTACAATTTCCAACATAAAAATGCATAAAAATATTCCCATCAGAGGAAATAAAGTAAAACCAAAAATTGGCTCTGGTATAGAGAGTCTCAGAATGGCATATGGAGCAGATCAGAATGCCTAAAATCTTAGGGAGGAATAAGTATTTAAAAACGAGAAAAAATTTAAATGATATGTATGATTTTTAGATATTTGCAAGAATATTTTTAAAAGGTAACATGAGAATGAAAACAATAGAGACGTGTCATTTTAGCATTGTAGACCATGGGCTGGAACATAGCTCTCACCTTCGTCGAACTCAAAATTACAACATAAAGCTTGTATTTGGATCTGTGTCCTGGTAGGAAAAGTTGGAGAGAATGTTAACCTTTTGTTGATATAGTCTAAATTTCTCTAGGGGAGGCCTGGGTGGTTTAGTTGGTTAAGCGTCTGACTTTGGCTCAGGTCATGATCTCAGGTCCTGGGATGAAGCCGAGTCATGGGCTCCAAGCTTGGTGGGGAGTCTGCTTCTCCCTCTCCCTCTGTCCTTCCCCACCCCCCACCCCC
>NW_023228783.1:0-825 GCF_002007445.2 Ailuropoda melanoleuca
AAAAAATTTTTTTTTTGCCTTTTTTTTTTTTTTTTTTTTTTTTTTTGGTTCGGCACTTTGACTATATCATCGCACTGTTTCTGGACTCCATTTAAAATTTTTTTCCTAATAAGACATCTGCTGTTAGTCTTAACGGGTTTACCTTGTAAGTGATGATTTCTCTTGCAGCTTCTCTCAAGATTTTCTCTTTGACTTTGGCCCTCAGCATTTTTACGATGATGTGTCAGGGTATGGATCTCTTCATACGTATAGCGCTTGGAATTCTTTGACCTTCCTGCATGTGTAGATTAACATTTTCAGAAAATTTTAGTCATTATTTCTTTGGATATTTTTTTTCTACTCCTTTTTTGGCCTCTCCTTTTGGTAATCTTGTTACTTGTAGGTTGCTGCCTTTAAAGGTATCTCACATTTTTCGGACACTGTTCGTTTTCATTCTTTTTTTCCCTTTTCTTAGCGTTGCATAATCTCTGTTTTCAATTTTTTGTTTTCTTCTGCCAACTCCCATCTATAATTGAGCCCCTGTAGTAAACCTTTTGTTTGGTCAATGTCGTTTTTAACTCCAAATTATCCGTTGGGTTCTTTTCATCGCTTGAATCTCTTTATGGATGGTCTCTGTTTCATGAGAAATGTCATTGTACCTTCTTTTACTTCTTTAAGCATGATTTCCTTTAATTCTCAGAAGATACTAATATTGGCTGATTTGAAGATTTTTCTGTTAAATCCAACACACCAGCCCTTTCACAGGCAGTTTCTATTGCTTGTCTTTGTTCCCGTAAATGAGTCACAGGTTCCCGCTTCTTTGAATATCCCCGATTTTTTTTTTTT
>NW_023228784.1:0-825 GCF_002007445.2 Ailuropoda melanoleuca
AAAATAAAAGACAATTATGTCCCCCTGTGACTTTTGCAAAGATCAGCTGTATATTAAAGTTAGGAAATCATAATTCTCAGTAGATGAGAAAAAGCGGGAAGAGCAAGGTTAAGCAGGCAGCCAGCAGGGAGAGACAGGTGGCATCCTCATCAGCCTTGTCCAGCCAAGATCCCCCCCCACCGCCTCTACGTTGCACACCTGCGCCGCCCCACCTTCCCCCACCCCAATGACCACCAGGATTCCTCCAAGCTTGGCAGCACCCCAACTTGGGTGTCAAGACCCTGGCAGAGCTGCCTCCCCACTTTGCTTCAGCTCACATGTGTATCAGGTCTTGTAGAACATTGCCCCATTGCTCCCCTGTCATCGGTAGCTGCCGCCCACTCGTCCATTTGCTGAATAAATCGCTCCCGCTGGGGGCCCAAGGCCCCTACGATTGGTTCCTTCCTTGCTCAGCTCTCTAAGCACTGGAGCCAGAACTCTCTAAGGGAAAGCGCCTCCATGGACATCAGATCTGTTTTGAAGAGCATCCCCAGGAGAAAAGCAAGTCCTAGAATGACATGCTAAGGGCTCCAAGGGGGCCCGGGGTTAGAAATTAAATGGAAAATTTGACATGATGTTTCCCACCCCCCCTTATGGAATCACAGGTCATTAGAGTCAGAACTTGCTGGTAGCACAGGCCAGGTGCAGCTGACCAGGTGTGAGCGGGAGGGACCCTCTCTTATTAAAGCCTCGCCCCCCACAAAGCCCTGCACCGCAGCTTGTCTTCCCTCGCTTATTCCTCCTGACCGCCCAGCGGGGCGGATACAGCCATTGTGCCCCCAGCCC
>NW_023228785.1:0-1187 GCF_002007445.2 Ailuropoda melanoleuca
CTTTTAAATCATATTCTTTAGTACTCAACTTATTACCTAGGCAACAGTCAATGAACTTATTCTACTTTGCCGTTTCCCTTCCTCATTTAAAAAAACTTCATTCTTTCTACTTATTACACCACATAATGTGTCCATATATTATCCTTCAACCCTATCCCACCTGTAGTAGCCTTAGATCTACAGTTAAATNTCTCAACATTCTGCCAAAAGTTTTCCCAGTCTTCTCTTAGTTGGATGAACATCACTCCCCATTATAATGTAGTCAGCAGAACTTTCAGTGATGATGGACATGTTCTTTATCTGCATTGCCCAATACAGGAGCCACAAGCCACATATGAGTAGTAAGCACTGAAATGTGACTAGTGTGACAGAGGAATTGAATTTTACATTTTACTTAATTTCAATTAATTTAAATTTAAATTGCCACATGTGGCTAGTAGCTACTAAATTAGTACAGTGCTCACAGATTCATGAGGAAGGAGTCATGTACATAATAGTCAAGAGACTTGCATGTTTAAAATTGTCTTTCTATAACCTGGATATCTGAAAACCAACTTGATTAGAAAAGAAATCTGTGGCTGACACTAAAAATGCTGTTCCACCTTTCTTTGTGTTGCTGATGAGGTCTAATGCTGGCCTAATTTACTTCTCTAGTCAGTAACCGGGCCTTTTTTTTTGCTAGAGCTTGAAGGATTTTTTTTTTCTGTTTTTAAAATCCAGCAGCTACACAAGGCTGTTTCAGAGTTAACCATTCCAAATCAGTTTTAAGAGGCAAAAATGGACCTTTTAATACACAGATTCATTTCTTTCTTCTTTCATTTCTAAAAAGGTTCTTGAATTATAGCTTTAAATGTAAGTTCTATTTCACTGTTTTGTTTTTCTTCTCCAGAGACTCCCATTGTATGTTTATGAGGTCTTCTCCACCTCTCTTCCACTTCAATCACTTTCTGTCAGACCCTTTTCTTTATCTCACTTTCCTTCTTTTGCTTATTTCTCTGCCTTCTTAAGTAGCCCTTATTAAATATTCAACACCTTGTAATTCAGCCTCANGTTTCACTGTTTTGTTTTTCTTCTCCAGAGACTCCCATTGTATGTTTATGAGGTCTTCTCCACCTGTCTTCCACTTCAATCACTTTCTGTCAGACCCTTTTCTTTATCTCACTTTCCTTCTTTTGCTTATTTCTCTG
>NW_023228786.1:0-825 GCF_002007445.2 Ailuropoda melanoleuca
AAATAAATAAATAAATAAATAAATAAAATCTTTTAAATAAATAAATAAAATAAATAAAACCTTTTAAAAAAAAGAGAGAGAGAGAAGAAACCCAAATGAATTACCCCAAGGACACAGCAAATTTAAATGTCAAGAAACAAGAGGTTCATAGCTGTTTTCTTCTTCTGGTTTCAGTTTTTTGGAAGTCCAGGGAACTCAGAAAGACTTAGTCAAAAATATCTATAGAAGTGGGGGGACTCCTAGCATTATTTTCCACACTTTCCATTGACGAGCACCTTTCATCTGAACTGGGTTCCACAAAAGATACTTCAAACTTCCAGACAAAAAAAGGCACAGGAAAATAAAAGCTAACTCAGGAAAAGAAGCCCGTTTTCCCCCATTTGGTTGAAGAATATGATTAACACTCATTTTTTCATTTTAATTCTGGAACATAAGATCACATAGATCATAAGCAGCCCAGGGTACAATCCGTGGCATCTACCCGTGTAACCGCCCACCATGATGCAGGGCCTTGGTCTAGAGGGACTTCTCCAAAGCTCCAGTGAGTCAAAGAAAGGTTGTAAAAGGTCCTGCCGACCAAAGCTTTCAGAAGGAAAAAAAATTGTAACTGTGCGTGGTGATGGATGTTAACTAAAAAAACTGTGGTGACCATTTTGCAGTGTTAACCTGTATCAAATCATTATGTTACACCCCAAATTAATCCAATGTTATATGTCAATTATATCTCAATGCAGGTGTGGAGCCGAGCTTCATTTCATGAGAACGGTGTTGCCCGAAGAGCTTTTCCCCTTCAACAAACCGGGGTGGAGGAGGGGGTGGGAGGGT
>NW_023228787.1:0-825 GCF_002007445.2 Ailuropoda melanoleuca
GTAGGAAACACTATTTCCAATATTTTATATATAGCGCAAATGGCCATAATGAATTAGGCATCTGAAATTAAGGATATGAAATAAATATCTAACTCAGCCCTTCCCCAGCTCCTATAGTATGCTTTTGCTTAAGTGACCCAGATAATTTATTCTATTTTCCAGTCAGGACTTATAGATAATAAAGTTCTGGGCATTTGGACAGTTTTATGTATTGTTGGTTACTACACCTATTAGCTTTCTTCACTAGCCTTCCTTCTCTTTGTAAAGAATGGTGCCTCAGGCCTTCTTCACTCCCATTTCACCAGTTCTGAACAATTCTATGATGCCTACTTCTGTGGATGCAAGAAGTACAGAAGAGTCTGGCCAGGGAAGGTAGCTCTGAATTTATTTTTGGTATAACACCCTTTGCTTCCTCAGAGCTTTCTGATGTTTTCCAGGAGAACAATTTTATCTGGGACACTACATAACACTATGTGGACACACTCTGTGTACTATTGAAAGCCAGCAAAGAATACTTGTTCTGATATAAGCTATTCTTACATTTTATCCTGCCCTGAGTTTTAAATTATAATTTGAAGTTATCCACAAAATAAACATATAGCAAAATGCTATATATCCAAAAGCACAAACTCTGGGAGAATCCAATACTTACATATTACAAAAATAATCACACCTTGTCTTTCCGGCAACTGTTCCTTTAAAGGCATGAATTGGAATTATCCAAAATCAGAGCGGGGGGGAATTGGGATAGACCGGTGATGGGTATTAAGGAGGGCACATATTGCATGGTGCACTGGGTGTTATACTCAAGTAATGAATCATGGA
>NW_023228788.1:0-825 GCF_002007445.2 Ailuropoda melanoleuca
CTTACCACTCCCCTCTAAATGCAGAGCTCTCAGATAATGACCAGACTGGAGAATTTAGTTTCTAATTAACCCTGGTCTTCAGAATAGCCTGGGAGAGCAATTCTTGAAATACCTACCCCAGAGCTGTAGACAAAAAACCGCAGACATAGCCAAACTTCCCACCCCTATAGAAGGATGTTGCCTCAGGTTTTTACAGCAAAGTACTTAGAGCAAGGAAACTCAAAGAGAATGTGCCAGTGGACTCTGCAAGATCAAAATGAAAAAGAATCAATTCCTTCCAGAAATAACCTTTAACACCATGACCCCACTTACTGAAAAACGGGACCCAATAATTAACCTTTGGGAGATGGAGACTGAAAATGTTCTTATCAACGTGCCTCCTCCATTGGGGCTAAGCAGGAGAAATGTCCTTCACGAGTGACAGGAGAGAATGTGCTTTCCCCACCCACGCTGAATAGACTAACTCAGTTCACAATAGTGGATTTATACAATAAAATAATCCACAATAGTGGATTTATACAATAAAATCACTAAAAGTTGTGTTTTTAAGAACAAATTATTGATATTGTACCATTACTGTTTTCAAACAGCAATGTGTTTTCAAAACAACAACTGCAATACTAGTTACAAACAGTATAAAAAGCAATCACTGTTTCATTAAATGTGTATATATATGCATATATACCATATGCACATATATATGAAATATACCACTTTATATTTTATTTACCCATGTAAAAGTTAAGAATGGTCATCTATGGGAGTTATGCATTAGCTTCATGGCCCTTTGTATAATTTTGTATGTTTCAAATTGTTTATTATTAT
>NW_023228789.1:0-825 GCF_002007445.2 Ailuropoda melanoleuca
AAGAAAAAGAAATGAAAAATATCTAAGGTTGTGTGCACCTTGCTGTGAAAGACTATGATTGGGTTGGATAAAGTATGAATGAAGCCACAAAGAGGCTGAGGACAAATAACACATCTGTGACAGGCAAGTTAAGCAGGAGTCACCATGAGTAAAATTAATAGGAATGAGAGAGGTAGAAAGACATGAGTATGTAGTAAGAAAAATGATTTCAGAATTGAAAATAGAAGAAACAGGGCATTTCTTACAAATACACATTTTAATGTTGTTTGTTGGTTGTCTAAAGTACAATGGAGATTATTATAACAAAAAATTTTAAGAAACAGTGAGACCAGAATTTTAGAAGAGTCTTAACTGTGCACGTTTAAGATTTCAAAAATGATGATAGAGGATGAGTTCAAATAAGAAGATTGTGGTCCATGAACAGAAATCATTGAAGGAAGTAGATGACTGTCTTGGAGTTTGGTAGATGACCCCAAGGAGAAAAATGGTAGAAGTGCTATCAGGACACAAATGACATGGAAAGGGGTTATTGGAAAACAGAGGATTTGGTGGCAGAGAGAACCAGAGCATATTCAGTTCCTTGCCAAAGTCATCAAATATTAAAAAGACATTAGAAGATGGGGCACTTGGGTGGCTCAGTCGGTCAACCGTCTGCCTTTGGCTCAGGTCATGATCCCAGGGTCCTGGGATGGAGCCCTACATTGGGCTCCCTGTTCAGCGGGGAGTCTGCTTCTCTCTCTCCCACTGCCTGCTGCTCCCCCTGTGCTCTCTTTCTGTCCAATAAATAAATAAAATCTTTTAAAAAAATATAAAAAATAAAAAAAA
>NW_023228790.1:0-825 GCF_002007445.2 Ailuropoda melanoleuca
AGGAGCTCTCATCAGGGGTACTGATTAGATTCAAATAGCCCGAATTGCGGAAAGTTCAGGAAGAACTCAAGGTATGGTTTCTGAATTAAAAGTCCACTTGGAAACCTCAGTGCGCCAGCGTCCTGCCGAGGCGCGCTCGCTAGCTTCTCTTGATTTGGTTCTCAACCCAAGTTCCGCCCCATCTTCAGCCTTCGTGAGGGTCCCTCAGAGGGGGCACAGCTACTGCTAGAAGCGGAAATGGTGGGAGTCCAGCCACCCTTTTGGAAAAGGAACGGTGAAAATGTTTTGAGACCCCGTGGAATTCAAATTCTTAAAACCTGGACTTTGGGGAGTTAGAACTGCTGTGAGGTTATTTCGGAAAGAGAGAATGACCTGTGTATCTGTGCTTCATTTATCAGTTTCGACAGATTTTACAAGGGTCCTGGGACCCAAACACACTTCAGGATCCCCTCCCAGTTTCCAGGGAAGCTTCCCCAGTAGCTAGAGTAATAAGCAGACGGTGGATGACTAGGGATTCCAAGAGGGGCTGGAGACGGTGCACAAGGAGCAATGGCGCGTCCGTGTTCCCAGCACAGGGGGAGGCCCCGGTCCGAACAGGGGTATTTCAGGCAGAAGCCCTCCCGGTGGAGACCTCTCACCAAGAGGCATGCTTTTGGAGCCTGGGGGTCTTGACCCTCCCTGTGGCCCCAGTTCAGCAGAGTCCATTCCAAGTGTACCCTCCCACCGGCTCCGCCGTTTTATATCCTAGTGATACCTGCATGTGCTAGACAGGCTGGCTTCACCAGAACAGTTTGCTGGAACGACACTGTTACAAGTAGGCATCTC
>NW_023228791.1:0-825 GCF_002007445.2 Ailuropoda melanoleuca
ATATATATATAAGAAATATATTTTGGTCATCTGAATGACCAATATTTATTTCTTACAAGTCACAGTTGTATATGTGTAGATATAGATGCTAGATAGATAATCTCCTAGGATGATGCTTAGAAAGCACTACAGCTGAACAAGTTGATAGCCACTATCATGAGTAGCAACAACACTTGTAAAATCATTTGTTCATCTTTAAAACAAGAATGCTAGAACTTGACTCGGGGTTGTCATTAATTATAATGAGATATTAAAAGCAAAATATTTAGCATAGTGTGTTACATATGTAGACATGAAATGATACCTGATGCTGTAATCACTTTCATTTGCCTGTTAAGATAATTTTCTGAAAATGATTGAAGTCTCTCAAATTTCAGAAATATGGGGACTTACTGGCTCAAGTAAATAAACAGGGGATATATCCTACTTCTGGTGTGCCTAGGTAAAGAAAATTAAATGATGTCTTCAGAATCTCTCCCACCACTCTACCCCATTCTTCTGTGTTGACCCCATTATCAAGTGGTTTCAAGCTAGCTTCCAGCAGCACTGTGGCCAGAGGAATACGATGTGCAGGTTTACTTAGTCCTGAGTGACATGTAAATGTCCAGTACATCATTAGTAGTCTGTATACACTTGCTCTCAGAGGAGATAGTTCCACGTTGTTGGTTTATGTAATTAGGTTGTTCCAGTGTAGTCCCCATAGCCACAGTTCACCTTCATCTACACAGACTCTCATTTTCCTGCTTGCTAACCCAGCAGAGTGCGATTTAGCACAAATGGGTTGAACAGAACTGCTAATTAACATACTAAGCAGATCACACTCTT
>NW_023228792.1:0-943 GCF_002007445.2 Ailuropoda melanoleuca
TTACTCCAAGAAGGGCCTGCTGAAAATAAGAAATTCACAGCTATCCTGCTGACAGAGAGAGAAAGAAAACTTCAAAGTAAACATTGAAGAAATGATGTTTAAAGCAGTGGAGCTGAGGCTTGACCCAGTAATAGATTTTGAAAGGGTGTTTGGTATCTCTGCGGTAAGTCAGGGTGTCCAACAGACAAGGCTCCAGACCAGAACACAACCAGGCTGGAGGCGCCTTAATGGTGATATTGATTGACTATAAACAAAGACAGACAAAAAGTAACCAGGATAGCAGAGAAAAATGTATTTTGGGGAAAAGGTTATTATCCTCCTTTGGGATGACTAATACCATAGCCATAGAAATTCATTTTACAACAAATGTTTTTTTGTGATCCTACATTGTGCCAGGCCCTGGCTAAAAGATACATTTCTAACCCTCAAGGCATTTTCAGGCTAGTATATGTGTTTTAGGGAGGTCGGTGGAAGGAGGGAAGAATCCATGGCCTATATACAAAAAATCAAACCTGCCACTTAAGCATTATCAGTAACCCACATTCTGTTGAATTGCTCTGGAAAAAGAACGATGCCACAGAATGACTCTCATTTTGTTTCTGTCACAAAATAGCTGGGTAACTTAAGAGCAGTCACTTTACCCTTTTGGATCTTAATTTCCTCCTGGCCAAATGTGGGACATGGTGGGGAGAAGGAAGATAGTAAACAAAAGTTATATCTACATCTCTTTTAATTCTGGGGCGCCTCTGTGGCTCAGTTGGTTAAGTGTCCCTCTCTTGGTTTCTGCTCAGGTTGTAAGCTCAGGGTCCTGGGATAGAGCCCCACGTTGAGCCCCGTGTTGGTTTCCATGCTCAGTGGGGAGTCTGTTTGTCTCCCTCTCTCTGCCTCTCCCCCTGCTCGCACACTCTCTTTCTTTCTCTCTAAAATAAATGGATAAATCTTT
>NW_023228793.1:0-825 GCF_002007445.2 Ailuropoda melanoleuca
TTTTGCTTCTCTCTGCATTCCCAGCACCTAGTACGGTGCTGAACACAGAGGGGGCTCTGATAATTGCCTGACCAACGAAAGGACTGAGTTAATTAACTGCGTCCCAAAGAGGGAAAGTGACCTGCCCAGAGTCGCTCAATAATCAGTGAGAGGGCTAGGACCAGGTTCCCCACCTGCTAACTTCTAGCTTGCTAGGTTTTACTGCTTAGTGCTTGTGTTCTGGGAAGGGCCACTCTCTGCAGAAATAGGGAAAGACCGACCTTTGCTGGCCTGTCATCAGTTACATTCCCGCTGAAGCATTCTTAATCCTGGGCTCTGGGGGCTTGAGGCAGTGCGCCTGTCAGCAGCAGCGGTGCAAGCCACCGGCTGACCTGGGTTCACTGGATCTGTTTTCCCTGTTTCTCTCCACCTCCTAGCCTGGCCCCTTGGTTCCCAGGGATTAGTGTCTGAGGAGGAGGCTGCCAAAAGCTACTGCAGAGGAGGGCAGAGGCGCTTGCCTATAAAGCACTGCTATCGGCTGGCACGGTCCTCCTTTTCTCCACAGCCCTGTGCTTTTTCTCCTCCTTCACAGACAAACTGCTCCAGCAAATGCTGCCCTCCTGGCACACTGCAGTCTGGAAAGTTACAGCCAGGACAGCGTCCGTTTCCCTCCAAGGGATGTGGGTGTCCAACCTCCTGTCTCAAGAATGTACTGAGGTTTGGGCTGTGGATGTATCATTGCATTCAGCGCCTGGCTGCCACCTCCAAACTCCTTTCCAACTGACCTGTCTCCCCTTGGTCCATGTCTGATGAGGCTGTAGGATGTGATTGGCAAGGGGTCCCCCT
>NW_023228794.1:0-825 GCF_002007445.2 Ailuropoda melanoleuca
CAGATTTGAAGGGCTATGTTTATAGCAACATTATCAACAAGAGACGAACTATGGAAACAGCCCAAGTGTCCATTGACAGATGAATGGATAAAGAAGATATGGTATACATATTCGATGGAATATTACTCAGCCATCAAAAAGAACGAAATCTTGCCATTTGCAATGATGTGGATAGAGCTAGAGTGTATTACGCTGAGTGAAATAAGTCAGTCAGAGAAAGACAAATATTGTATGATCTCACTCATATGTGGAATTTAAGAAAGAAAACAGATGAGCACATGGGAAGGGGGAAAAGAAAAAAATGAAGAGAGGTAAACAAACCATAAAAGGGTCTCTTTTTTTTTAAGGATTTTATTTATTTATTTGACAGACAGAGACACAGTGAGAGAGGGAACACAAGCAGGGGGAATGGGAGAGGGAGAAGCAGGCTTCTGCTGAGCAGGGAGCCCAACCTGGGGCTCAATCCCAGGACCCTGGGATCATGACCTGAGCCGAAGGCAGGTGCTTAACGACTGAGCCACCCAGGCGCCCCCATAAAAGAGACTCTTAACAATAGAGAACAAACTGAGGGTTGATGGAGGGAGATGGGCAGGGGGTGAGCTAAACGGGCTTCGGGTATTAAAGAGAACACTTGTGATGCGCACTGGGTGTTGTATGGAAGTGATGAATCGCTGAATTCTACTCCAGAATCCAATATCACACTGGATGTTAACCAACTAGAATTTGAATTAAA
The DNA here is from genome assembly GCF_002007445.2 of Ailuropoda melanoleuca. Classification (NCBI taxonomy): domain Eukaryota; kingdom Metazoa; phylum Chordata; class Mammalia; order Carnivora; family Ursidae; genus Ailuropoda; species Ailuropoda melanoleuca. The sequence goes on from NW_023228794.1 coordinate 734, forward strand.
AAAAAAAAGATGCTTGTGATGTGATTAAGTGGGACAAAAGTAGGTTACAAAACAGTTTGTATAGCATGATCCCATTTTTATCGAGGAAAAAA
>NW_023228795.1:0-825 GCF_002007445.2 Ailuropoda melanoleuca
TTATGCAGAGGCTTAATTGAACCTGATGGCCTCATAAATGAAAGCCAAATACTCCAAGCCAAAGGGAAAGGAAGTGGCTGTTGGGCTTACTGTCTTCATTTCCCCAACAGTGGCCGACAAATTGCCACTTTACAGGGGCACCTCCTGCCAACTAGTTTCCTGGGTTTTGCTGTTCCTATAATTAATTCTTGACCCTGGAGCCTCTGGCATTTACTATGCAAGGTTCTCTGCAAGAGGTATATTATGTTAAATAAAGCTATAAGGCCAGGGGCATTGACTGCACCTGCTTTAAGGGACTGTGCACAAAGAATAACCCAGATCAGCAAGGCATTCCAACTCCCTGAACCAGAGCCTTTCCTCAGAGGGAGCTTTTGGAAATTAGAAGCCTGCAAGAAAATCTGGGAGTAATCCTTTCATCTCTAACAATAGCTACCCAGAATTTATAAATAATTGCTGGAATTATGTTATGTGCTTTACATAAATGATCTTTATTCCCCATCACAAAACTGGAACCTGATCATTCTCATGCCCATTTTAGAGATGAGGAAACTCAGACATAGCAGAGATGCCAAGGATATTTACCTAAGGATAGTGAATGGTGGGATGGGGACTTGAACCCCGATCTGTTTGAGTTCCAAAGCTGTGCAATTTGTTCTATAACAAACTGACAACATTTATAAAGTATTTGTCTGGGCTGAGGATTCTGAGAAAAGGTGTTAACAAGGACTCAAAGAGGGGCACCTGGGTGGCACAATCGTTAAGCGTCTGCCTTAGGCTCAGGGCGTGATCCTGGCGTTCTGGGATCAAGCCCCACATCAGGCTCCT
>NW_023228797.1:0-592 GCF_002007445.2 Ailuropoda melanoleuca
CTTCCCTAATCTGGGAAATGAAACAAACATTCGTGTCCTAGAGGCAGAGAGGACCCCTCCCAAGATCAGGAGAACAGACCAACACCCTGGCATATAACAGTAAAACTCGCAAATCTTAGAACAAAGGAAGCCATCTTAAGGGCAGTTAGGAGGAAGAGATTCCTTACATACAGAGGGAGGAACATCAGAATAACATCAGACCTGTCCACAGAGACCTGGCAAGCCAGAAAGGCCTGGAAACACATATTCAGGGTACTGAATGAGAAGAACATGCAGCCAAGAATACTTTATCTGGCAAGGCTATCATTCAGAATGGATGGAGAGATAAAGAGCTTCCAGGACCAGCAGAAATTGAAAGAATATGTGACCATTAAGCCAGCCCTTCCAGAAACATAGGCAGCAACCTCTATGACATTGGCCAAAGCAACCTTTTTCATGACACATCTCCAAAGGCAAGAGAAACAAAAGATAAAAATGAACTTGTGGGACTTCATCAAGAACAAAATCTTCTGCACAGCCAAGGAAACAGTCAAAAAAACTAAGATGCAGCCCACAGAATGGGAGAAGATATTTGCAAATGATACTACAGATA
>NW_023228797.1:831-3893 GCF_002007445.2 Ailuropoda melanoleuca
AGGCAAGAAACAACAATTGTTGGAGAGGATGTGGAGAAAGGGGATCCCTCCTACATTGTTGGTGGGAATGCAAGTTGGTACAGCCACTCTGCAAAACAGTGTGGAGGTCCCTTAAAAAGTTAAAAATTGAGCTACCCTATGATCCAGCCATTGCACTACTGGGTGTTTACCCCAAAGATACAGACGTAGTGAAGAGAATGGCCATATGCACTCCAATGTTCATAGCAGCAATGTCCAAAATAGCTAAATCGTGGAAGGAGCCGAGATGCCCTTCAACAGATGACTGGATTAAGAAGTCGTGGTTCATATATACAATGGAATATTACTCAGCTATCAGAAAGAACGAATTCTCAACATTTGCTGCAACGTGGACGGCACTGGAGGAGATAATGCTAAGTGAAATAAGTCAAGCAGAGAAAGACAATTATTATATGATTTCTCTCATCTATGGAACATAAGAACTAGGAAGATCGGTAGGTGAAGAAAGGGATAAAGAAAGGGAGGGTAATCAGAAGGGGGAATGAAGCCTGAGATACTATGGACCCTGAGAAACAAACTGAGGGCTTCAGAGGGGTGGGGGGTGGGGAAATGGGATAGGCTGGTGATGGGTAGTAAGGAGGGCACGTATTGCATGGTGCACTGGGAGTTATATGCAACTAATGAATCTTCGAACTTTACATCAAAAACCAGGGATGTACTGTATGGTGACTAACATAATATAATAAAAAAACATTAAAAAAATAAAGTTAGTTTTGTCTGGAAAAAAAAAGAAATACTAAGCGTGATTCTGTAAAAGAAGAAAGACCCCAAGAGTAATATAGACCAGAAATTTACAGAGACAATCCATAGAAACAGGGACCGTACAGACAATAGAATGGCAATAAACATATATTTTTCAGTAGTAACCCTCACTGTGAATGGCCTAAATGCTCCCATGAAAAGGCACAGGGTTGCAGATTGGATACAAAGACAGGCTCCATCCATATGCTGTCTACAAGAGACTCATTTTGAACCTAAAAACACTTCCGGACTGAAAGTGAGGGGATGGAGAACTATTTTCATGCCAGTGGACCTCAAAAGAAAGCTGGGATAGCAATTCTTATATCAGACAAATTCGAATTTAAACCAAAGACTGTAATAAGAGATCCAGAGGGACACTGTATCATTCTTAAAGGGTCTATCCAACAAAAAAGTCTAACAGTTGTAAATACCTATGCCCCCAACATGGGAGCAGACAACTGCATAAGCCAGCTGTTAACAAAAATAAAGAATCAGATTGACAATAATACATTAATAATAGGAGATCTTAACACACCACTCTCAGCACTGGACAGATCATCTAAACAGAAGATCAACAAAGAAACAAGAGCTTGAATGACACATTGGACCAGATGGACTTCTTGGATATATACAGAACGTTCCATCCTAAAACCCCAGAATACTCATTCTTCTCGAGTGCACATGAAACTTTCTCCAAAATAGACCACGCACTGGGTCACAAATCAGGTTTCAGCCAATACCAAAAAATTGAGATTATTTCCTGCATGATATGAGATATCACAATGCCTTGAAACTGGAACTCAATCACAAGAAAAAATATGGAAGGAATTAAAACACTTGGAAGTTAAAGAGCATCTTGCTAAAGAATGAATTGGTCAACCAGGAAATTAAAGGAGAGCTTAAACAGTTCATGGAAACCAATAAGAATGGAAACACACCGGTCTAAAACCTAGGGGATACTGCAAAGGCGGTCCTAAGGGGGAAATACGTTGACATCCAAGTCTCTCTCAAAAAATTAGAAAAATCCCAAATGCACATGCTAACTCTACACCTAAAGGATCTGGAGAAAGAACAGCAAATAAAGCCTAAACCAAGCAGGAGAAGAGAAATAATAAAGATTAGAGTAGAAATCAATGAAATAGAAACCAGAAAAACAGTAGAACAGATCAAGGACACCAGAAGCTGGTTCTTTGAAAGAATTAATAAGCTTGATAAACCAGTGGCCAGACTTAACCAAAAGAAAAGAGAAAGGACCCAAATTAATAAAATCATGAATGAAAAGGAAGAGATCACAACTAACACAAAGGAAATAGAAAGTTATTAGAAATTATTACCAGCAACTATATGCCAACAAATTAAGCAACCTGGAAGAAATGGATGCCTTCACAGAAGCTTACAAACTACCAAGAGTGAAACAGGAAGAAATAGACAATCTGACTAGACCAATTAACAGTAATGAAATTGAAGCAGTAATCAAAAACTTCCCAAAAAATGAGAGTCCAGAGCCAGGTGGCTTCTCAGGGGAATTCTAGCGAACATTCAAAGAAGAAATTATACCTATTCTCCTGAAGCTGTTTAAAAAAATAGAAACAGAAGGAAAACTTCCAAACTCCTTCTGTGAAGCCAACATTACTGTGATCCCAAAACCAGGCAAAGACCCCATCAAAAATGGCTAACAGACACATGAAAAAAAAATTTCAAAAAGGAGAATTACATAGTCTCTCATGCTTCATTCCCCCTTCTGATTACCCCCCCTTTCTTTATCCCTTTCTTCTCCTACCGATCTTCCTAGTTCTTATGTTCCATAGATGAGAGAAACCATATGGTAATTGTCTTTCTCTGCTTGACTTATTTCAGTTAGCATTATCTCCTCCAGTATTGCATGGTGCACTGAGTGTTATACGCAACTAATGAATCATCGAACTTTACATCAAAAACCAGGGATGTACTGTATGGTGAATAACATAATATAATAAAAATATTATTATGGAAAAAAAGGGAGAATTACAGACCAATATCCTTAATGAACATGGATGCCAAAATACTCAACAAGATCCTAGCTAATAGGATCTAACAGTACATTAAAAGGATTATTCACCTTGACCAGGTGGGATTTATTCCTGGNATTCACCTTGACCAGGTGGGATTTATTCCTGGGATACAAGGGTGGTTCAACATTTGCAAATCAATCGACATGGTAGAGCACATCAGTAAAAGAAAAGACAAGAACCATATGATCTTCTCAATTGATGCAGAAAAAGCATTTGACAAAATACAACATC
>NW_023228798.1:0-825 GCF_002007445.2 Ailuropoda melanoleuca
ATGTGTCTATTGGCCATCTGTATGTCTTCTTTGGAATAATGTCTGTTCAGGCCTTCTGCTCATTTTTAATCAGATTACTTGTGTTTTTGTTTGATTTGGTTTGGTGTTGAGTTGTACAAGTTCTTTATATATTAATTATCAAGTATTTTCTGAACACTTAACAGAGTCAGCAAGATGTTCAGTGCTCTTGTATTTCTCCCAATATGACCAGTACATGATTTTCTACACTAATACATGGGTGCAAATAACAGAGTCTCCCAAATTATTTACAGAAATTATTGATGTGATGAAGCTTTTTGGAATGGCTGAATTTGATCATCCTGCCTCATTCTATCATTGAATATATTCTTGGGTTGAAAATTGAAATTCCCAAGTATAAGCTAATAGGATCCTTGGAAACTAAAATAGCTATAGCGACAGTGAAAGAAAAAGAAAAGACCCTTGTGAGAAGAGCTCCTTAGTTGTCACTATTCATATCTTTTTTTTCTGTCTGGCTCTGGCTGTTTAGATTAATGATGGATTTAAAAACATATTTGAAAGTCTAAACCCAGGTGAGGGAAGACCAGTTTGAGGGAGTTCAGAAGGAAGATAATGACTTAGCATAAATGGCCCCATCTACCTTTGCTGAGATTGAAGTGAAGTTACTGAAATCATCAGAGCAAGCAGGAAAATCCTCAAACAGTTTAGCCTTTGTGATTCAAGAGGGGATGCTAACTGTCCTACACTATGAGAGACCTAGAAATGGCATTAAATTTACCTGATTTTCTGATCTCAAGATAACAGTTCTGGGTGTCATTAGTAGGATGGGAAAATATAAAGGCTTTC
>NW_023228799.1:0-825 GCF_002007445.2 Ailuropoda melanoleuca
CTACATGGAAGATGCATTTAAAACTAAAATGTTAGGCTGTTTTGAAAATTAGAAAAATTTAAACTAATGTAACAAAACATATGCTATAAATGTATTTAAAAGTCAATTCACAGGCCTTGATCCTTAAATTATTAAAGTAAAAAAGCAAATAACTGCTTATTCAGCAAAGAAGAGGAATCAAATCCAAACAATTGAGGAAGAATAAATTAATAATTAATTAAAGGGGTTATGACATAGAAAACAGAAAAATGATAGGATAGATAAATGTATATAAGAGCTGGAAAGTTTAATCAGTAAGAAAGGGAAAAATCATAAAGAAGTAGGAATAAGAAATAGGATTTAAACAAAAGAATGGGAAAATTTTTTAAAGTAGTATAATTTAAAGGTTTATTTTTTGGCCTGTTAATTAAGGTAATCTTTAAATTCTCAAAAAAACAAAAACAAAAATAAAAACTAACATAAGAAGAGTGAAAGCTTGAAGTTATCTGAAAGGTTATACATACTTGTGATCACAGCCTTGTGATCACAGAATATCTGGTTCCAAAACCTAGCTCTGCTAATTATCTGTTGTGTGAACTTAGGCAAATATGGAAACTCCTACGTGCATTATTTCTCTCTTCTGTAAAATGGTGATAATAAAACCTACTAAATAATATTGTTTTAAGAATTAAATAACAGAGTGTATAAAGCACCTAGTATGATTTAAGCACTATAACAATTGTTTGCCAAATCTAAAATTGCACCTCCTTTCTATTTTAATCTCTATTATATAAATCACCCTGCTTAAAACCAACAGTGAACATATTGCCTTTTTTTCCCCTACAC
>NW_023228800.1:0-825 GCF_002007445.2 Ailuropoda melanoleuca
AGGGACCCGGCCAGGTCCACGTCCAGAGCAGACATGCCTAACAATGAGCCCGCGAGAGAAGCCTAGCGGCCCGCTGAGGCTTTGTAGGGGTGACCCCGTCTGTGTATGCCCACTGGTGCACACGGCCAGTCTTCACTGGTGCCTGGCCTTTCCTCAAGCTTCCATCTAGTCACAGGCCCTCACCGGCCCCCGTCTGGGTAGGACACCAGCCACCAGCCAGTCCCAACCAACCGCGGCCTTCTCACAACACATAACCGAAAATGTACTTCGTACACCAGACTCGTAAAAGGGGGGGTGGCAGCCTGGGGGGGCCATGCACTTTTCATTTAGTGGGTGTCTGTACTGTCTGAACCTTTTGGAGCTGTGTTTCTCGTGGTGAGCCTAGCCTACATCTTCTCCTGCTATAAAACCTATCTAAGACACACAGTCCGCCAGAGCGCGGCCTCACAGCCCGCAAACACACACGAGACGCCCCGCACTCCCTGCGTTATGCGGTAAATCCAACGTCCTCCTGATGCCCTTTATTACACACGACACCGTGGGCCCCTTACGGCCAGGCCTGGCCCTGGATGACCCGACATACCGGTTCGCGATCACCATCAAACGGAAGGGAATGCAACGCCACCAGGTCCACCAGGTGGGTTTGTGGCAAGCGGTGGGCGAGGAAGTCTGTGGAAGTGTGCTCAGGGGCCCCGAAGGTTGTGGGCGCCGTGACCTCCCAAGCCCGGGACAACTTCCTGAGTGTCCACTGAGCTGGGCGCCGTGACCTCCCAAGCCCGGGACAACTTCCTGAGTGTCCACTGAGCTGCCCGCCCCTCAGTCCAC
>NW_023228801.1:0-825 GCF_002007445.2 Ailuropoda melanoleuca
CAAAATTTCTTCTGATAAAGCTTTTCTTTTCCTTTCTGAAAGTTGAATTAATAAATGATCATTGACAGAAAATTTGAAAGACAGAGAAACAAAAGTAAGAAATAGTGATAACACACATAATTCCAATATCCAGAGATGTCCCCGGATAACATCGTGTTGAATTTACTTTCCACTTATTTTCTATGCATGTACTTTTAAACAGTTTAAGATCAATCTGAGCAAATAGATCACATCCTGCATTTAAAAAATAATATTATACCATAAGCATTGCCCATGCTGTTATGCCATTATCTTTGTACACTTAATTTGAGATGACTATATAATATTATTATGTGAGTATATCACAGTTTACTTCCCCATTTCCCTATTAGTGTCCATTTAGATTTCTCTAAGCATCATAATTGTTCCTGCTTTCAAGAAACAAAAGCTATAGAACCCCATGTGCCATTGTGCTTGGGTGGGTTTTTTCTTCTTTCCTCGTTCATGTAACTCGCCATACAGCACTTGCTTCAGTACAACGATGCCATTTAATGAACTGTGCTACCAGTGCACGAATCACCTAATTGGGGATTTGGGGGAAAGAACCGTCCTTCTCTGCCTTATATATTGATGATAAATACAGTCATGACTCAGGGAATGATAATGAGTCATTTAATTTGCTTAAAGCACTTCCTCTCAGATTCAGGAGAATGGCAGGCTTAAAACTCCTGGCAGCCAAAGATGTAGCTCTTTATATTTAAGAGAGTGGGAGTGTTTTCTGCTCTGCCTGCCTGAACATCGATCATTCCAAAAGCGTAAAAGGTATAATGATTGCATAGCAGTAAG
>NW_023228802.1:0-825 GCF_002007445.2 Ailuropoda melanoleuca
CACACACACACACACACACACTTGCTGTATCAATCTACTATTGCCACTGTAACAAATTAGCACAAACTGAGTGTCTCAAAACAACACAAATTCATCATCTTATTTCGGAAGTCTGACACAGGTCCCACTGAGCTAAAACAAGGTGTTGGCAGAACTGGGCTCCTTCCTGGAGGTCCTGGAGGAGAAGATTTCCCTGCCTCTTCCAGCCTCCCACATTCCTTGGCTTGGGTTCCCCTTCCACCTTCGAAGCCAGCAACCTCATCACCCTGACTCTGCCTTCACCACATTCCTTCCCTGATGTGGACTTTCTTCTACCTCCTCTTCCATTTCTAAAGACCCAGCCCCACCTGAATCATTCACGATAATCTCCGCATTTTAAGGCCAGCTTATTAGCAACCTTAACTCTGCAACATTAACTCCCCATTGCCACGTACCATAACATATTCACAGGGTTCTAGATATTAGGAGACAGACATGCTGGGGGGAGGGTGGTATTCTGCCTGTCACACTCTCCTACAAACCAAAAGAAAACCAGCGAAAGAGAGGTCTCATGTATTATCTCCATAAAACACCAAGACCCAAACTGGAGCTTGGTGCATATGGTAACAAAGTCATGAGTATTTAAATCTACCAACCAATCAAATTTCCATGTTGTATGTAAAGCCTCAGGGAACACAAGTGATGTAAAGATAGTGTATACTTAGGCTTATACCTTAACTAATAGTTTGAAGATGTAAACATACTCCATAACCTTCTGGGGTCACCTTTTTATAGCAACAATAACAACAATTAACATTTACTGAGTACTTCCAATGTGCCAAACAG
>NW_023228803.1:0-959 GCF_002007445.2 Ailuropoda melanoleuca
CCCCATCACTAACAGTGACTTCTATGGCAGTGATTCTCAGTCCCTGGGGCAGAGATACTCCTTGCGTATTACGTTGTCATTTCCAAACTGGCATGTGGTGGGATACTTTGAACTCTCCTCTCCATCATCATCACCACCATACCTAATGTATGAGTCGCCAGCTCTATAGTGGCTGTGCCTGAATTTTTAAGAAACTTCCCAGATTTATGCATATATCTACTGAGGATCACTGCTCTAGGGAAGGGGTTCTCAAATTTGAATATGCATAAAAATGGGAGAATGGGAGGCTTGTTAAAAACAGATCTGTTTCAGTAGGTCTAGGGTATGGCCTATTAATGAGCATTTTTAGTGAACATCCTAGGTGATCCTATGTATTCAGGTGGGCCACAGGAACATACTTCCAGAAACATTAAATCAGGGCCATAATTGGCTATCCCTAATCTATAATGAGCCAAAGTCATCTAGACCCAATGGAGCCATGTGGCAGAATGTGGGTTGGGTGCTTAGCAGGGTACAGAGTGAGGGCACCATTAGATGGAGAAGTAGCAAGACGGTAAGACAGAAGGAATGAGGAAAACCAAGGGGTGGAGAAATATATATGATCTATATATCTATATCCATCAATCTATTTATATATCCTATCATCAACTTCATTAGGAACACCTATTTCAGGTTAGAGAACTAAAATGATGCATCACCAAAAGGCTAGTTTTTATTGTTTTATAGCTTAGTGTTCTATTTCCCTCTGGACTATAATCATGATATATACATATATATTATATCATCTTGTATATAATTTGTGTGTATGTTCTCACACACAGTTTTCTTAGGTCTTCTTAGCTTTACTTTTGGCATAAAGGAATGGTACTTATCTTAACGTATATCACAAACTGGAGTTGCAAATCAATTATTGGAGCTAATGGTGGGCTTTATCAGTGGTGGGATTACACACTCTTTCC
>NW_023228804.1:0-825 GCF_002007445.2 Ailuropoda melanoleuca
CATTTATCAAGCAAAGGTGATGGGAGTTGCTTGGCATGATTCCAGGCCACAGTGTGATGCTGACTAAGCATTATTACAACACAGAAACACATGTAGAACAAAGGTACCATAGACTTCTCAAGCACATACAGTTGTTCATGATTTTCTTTTTCCAGCCACATCAGTTTATGTAAGAAAGTAATACAATGTGTTTGAGAGAGAATGTACTTTAGAAGTACCCAGGCTTCATCTGTATCTCAGCACTACCCCCTCTCGTGTGGTCTAGAGTGATTCTCTGCATCTCTCTGGGCCTCGGTTACCCATCTCTAAAATTAGGAAAATATTTTTAGAAAAAAATTTTTAAAGATTTTATTTATTTATTTTAGAGAGGGAATGAGGTGGGGTGGGGTAGACAGAGGGAGAGGGAGAGAGCATCTCAAGCAGACTCCATGCCGAGCCCAGAGCTTGATGCAGGGCTTGATCCCACGACCCCGAGATCACAACCTGAGCCAAAACCGAGAGTTGGACACTTAACTGCACCACCCAGGCACCGCAGGAGAATGTCTTAATGAAATAATGAAATTTGTTGTTCACGGTGCTGACCCTGAGATAGTGAAAGGTCTGGACAGTCTGAATTATTCACTAATTTTTATAGTGTTAACTTTGTTTAGAATTATAATCCTTGTATCACTTTATTTCAATATCGAGAGTAGCTGATGAATCAAGACAGCCCATTGCAGAGCTCTTAAGGAATAAAATATATGTCATGTTTCTGCCTGTCTATGTTAAAAATATTACTCTCTATAAAGCAGTACAAGTACACTTTCAACTGTAAAGATAACATCC
>NW_023228805.1:0-825 GCF_002007445.2 Ailuropoda melanoleuca
GTGCAAAGAGAATGTTCCATGGGGCCAACTTGGCTGCCCTCGTCCTGGGGAAGAGCACTCTGAGCCACGTACATCCACGATTTCCCTGACAGACGACCAGGCAGTTGCACAGGGGCTAAGAAAAGAAAATCAGAGGAGACAGATGGGGGAAGAAGTGGCCGGAGCAGTCTTCGGCTTGAGTGGGAAATGGTAAGCAGGTTGTGCACATAGCCATTGCCGTCAAGTGTGTGGACAGTGATGAACAGAGGCTCAGGGGATGTTGCCTCCATCCCCTGGCAAGGCAGCATCCTGTCCTTGGGGCCCGGAACGGCGAGAGGGAAGGACAGCAGCTCGCTCTGGGCTCAGGTCTCCCACCGCGTCGGCTTCTGAAGACAGGGCAGAGCGCATTCAGGACCTGGTGCCCATTGACAAGCAGAAGTGAGTCAGGGTCCTTGGTCATGTTGTTTTTATATTTGGTGACAGCGTTTGCAAGTCAACCATTTGAGGGAATCACCGAGGGGGTTGGTAACTAGAGTTTACATGTATATATTTGATCTCATTTGCTTTCTGTCTTGTAGAATGATGTCACTTAACTTATCTCATCTCCACACCGGTCACCAACCCATGTGCAATTCATGAATTGAAGACAGAGAAGTTCCCAGAGCACTGGATTGAAGAGATAGCGCAATTAAATATTTTCTGCACGTGTACCAGCAAGGTTACGTCAAAAACTCTGCCATGTGTTGGGTTTCAGTGGGGCGTTAATGGCAACCAGTGGGTCACATAAACACTTCCTATATTCATAATACAAAGGCTCTGGACCGAATATGCTACATTTACTGTGGG
>NW_023228807.1:0-825 GCF_002007445.2 Ailuropoda melanoleuca
CCCCAAGTTACAGCCTTTTTAAAAAAATGCTTAAACTGCATGCAAATTTCTAACTACTATATCAAATTATTGGGTTTGATTATTGGACAACAAAGCCTGTGTGGATTGGCAGCATTCAGAATCCCAAAAGCCAGTCTCCTATTCCTAAACATAGTAAGTTGTTCTGTAGATGTTAGAAAGGAAAGCTTCCCTCTGACTGGATTTCTAAGGTTGAGAAAACTTACCTGAAGTGTTTGGATTTGTGCTGCAAATATTACAGTGAAAAGCTTAAGGGAATTAGGCTGCTGCTTACTTCCTTCATCCTCAAATGTAAGTACTTTTAAAAAATAAAACAATTTCATGATGTCAAAAGTTTTTAATTTCAAGAAGCTCATTTTTTCAGAGAAGGAAACTCTTAAGTGACTGAATGGAAGGGCATAATGTGATTGCTGCTCTGGATGTTTCCCCCCACATACATGCAAAATTAGAGGTTTTATTCTTCTGCCAAATCATATATGATTGAAAATCTCTGCAGACTTTAAGCCTTCTTCTCCTTTCCCGGCATGCACCTCCAGCGGAAACATTCAGTCATCCATGCTTATCTAGAAGAGGAGAGGAATATTTCCAGCATAAGAAAGACGTTTAAGTACAAGCATCACGCAAGTTAGCAAGCAAGCAATCTTGCTGGTACCTCTGAGTCAAGGAACTCAAGGAGACAGGCATTCATCACAGGAGGTGGTTTTTAAAAATCTTTCCCCCATCCTTACAGTGGCTCTTTTTTTTTCTTCCCTGAACAAACCTTAAAGCGACTGTAAGGGGGAGAAAATATTCAGAGTGAGCCAAACC
>NW_023228808.1:0-825 GCF_002007445.2 Ailuropoda melanoleuca
CCCTAGGTGTGGCGGCCGCCTCCGCCCCTCCGCGCTCCGCGCGGCACCGCGCCGCGCCCCCACCTGCTCCGGTGGGACGCGACGGGACTGGGGGCGCCCTTCGGAGCCCGCAGCGCCCAGTCCCGGCCGACGCCGCGCCACCGGGTCCTAGCGCCCTTCATTCGGCAACCCCAACTTCGTGGGTGATGGCCAGGAGCGCAGAATGAGGGGGTCTGCAAACACTTCCCCTTGTCCTCCAACCTCTAGTGACACTGGAGCTGAGCCACGGAGGATGCACTCATGTCCCCGGTCCTCTTTCGGTTCTTGAGCTTCTGTGAAATGGGTAGAACCTCTGCCACGGGGAGTTGCGGGAGGATCGTCACTCTCGGCGCTGCCGACTGGGGCGCCTGAGGCAGCGGGCTTCAGGGAGGGGTTTCTCTCATCTAGGGCTCGCTGCTCCTCGTTCCTCCGACCCACTGCCCGCGGTAACCCCTGCCCCTAAACAATGTTTACACATGGCTCCCACCCTCCTGCCAGGCCCCGATGCTTCCCTCCGGCCCGTGGACCAGGGATGGAAGACCGAAGCACAGGGGGCACACCTGAGGACCGGACAGGGACTCTCCGCCCTTTACCGCCCGGCCTCAGCAGGACCTAGTCTCTCCCGGCTCCGCTGGTGCCTCGGTCCCCCACCCCCTCGGGCGGGGCTGCGAGTATGAAAGAATCAGAAACAGCTGGGCGGCTTTCCCGAACCAGAGGCCAGGGTGGTGGTCCTGCGGAGAGAGTGGAAGCCCCGGAGCCATTTCTCCCCTTCGCGTTTCCATCCTTCCTCCTCCCCACCGCCCCCTC
>NW_023228809.1:0-896 GCF_002007445.2 Ailuropoda melanoleuca
ATTGTTTTAAATGTTTTGTATATATACTGCCAAGTTAAGACTTACCCATAACCTAACTGAAAGTTTTTACACATTGAAGAAAAAGGACTGCCGTGCTAAAGAATAACATGCCCCTTTTAGGAAAGGAAAATTCATAAGTAAATTTTCCTGTTATGTCCCCAGCACTCACTAGGAAAAGCTTGCCTTGGTCAACAAATGTGATTATGTAGCCCTTGCTGCATACCAGTGGGAGAGCTTGAAAACTAGCCATTGAGAGGAGACAATTAACTTACTTTGCTCTTATTCCTTGCTTTTCGTGCATATAATTTGGCATCTTGGGTATACCATACCTATAGGAAAGCAATTTACTAATCAAAGAATGTAAGTCATAATTGTCTTGTCCTTTGAAGAAAAAGAGTAGCTGTGTGATGTTCCTGTGTGATGACTTGATTACAGTCTGAGCCCAAATACTCCAGACTGTAAACCAAAAAGGATGGGAACTTACCTGCTTTTTTTTTCTTTAAGCTTTGAGTGCTTACCGCCTTTCATACAGTCACCCTTCAGCCAACACATGGTAACTGTATGATAAATATTTGTTGAATAAATGACAAATGCAAAAAAGAAAAGCTGTTTCNAAGACTCTAAACTAAAAAGGGATGGGAACTTACCTGCTTTTTTTTCTTTAAGCTTTGAGTGCTTACCGCCTTTCATACAGTCACCCTTCAGCCAACACATGGTAACTGTATGATAAATATTTGTTGAATAAATGACAAATGCAAAAAAGAAAAGCTGTTTCAGATTGTAGGCACAGCATAGATCAAAATGCGACAATGAAAAGAGCTGCAAAGTTCCAGGATACAAGAAGTTACGTTTAAATGGCAGATAGTTTATTACTTAGCTTCAGGATATATGGGAAG
>NW_023228810.1:0-825 GCF_002007445.2 Ailuropoda melanoleuca
TGTGTGTGTGTGTGTGTGTGTCCCCTTGCTTCCCTGCTTTGCATATGTTCTTACAGACCTGATACTCCCTTACAGCACCCTAAATCAGCTTGCCCAGAGGCACACAGTTTAACCTTAAATATCCGGGCACTTAAGGCACCAAGATGAAAGAACAGGAACTCTCCTCATTCCCTCTATTCACAGCTCTCTACTGCCTAAAATACTTGTCCAAGCCACTTCACCCGTGGACCTTGAAGCCATAAATCCCCATACTGCCATTCAAAAATGTATTTATTTAACCTCTTTTTCTAAGCCTCGGTTTCCTCTTCTGTAAAACGCCAACTTTCTGGGGTTGGAGAATGGCTTAAGTGAGATAATATACAAAAGCATTTAGCACAATGCTTGGCACATGGTGAGTGCCTGATAAACAATAGCTATTATGTTACAGCTTTTATTAACCTTGTCTCCATTAGCCTTATAAACTGAAGGCTCTATTTCACTATACCTGGTGGAGGGAGAGAAGAATTTGGTTTATTACACCCTTACTAGCATGTTAGCCCAGGGTCAAGTACACAGGTGTTTAATACCTGGTTGCTGAGAATCTGGAAGAATGTGCCCCGGGAGACATTAGCTATCAACATATTGACCATGCAGTGCAATATTTCATTATACTACACTTCTTCCTCCTTCCTAGAATGACCTCTCTTCAGTTTGCACCAACTGCATTTACAGCACCCTCTGCCGTGGCAGTAGCAACAAATAACCTCCCCAAGTCAGCATGAGATTTGCTCTGAAGGAAAGCAAAGGAAGAAAATGTACATATACTGAGTCCGTGCTACGTGCTAG
>NW_023228811.1:0-825 GCF_002007445.2 Ailuropoda melanoleuca
CTCTCATCTCTTCCTCTTTCAGCACAGGCCTAGTAACACATTCCTTCTGCCCTGTCTGGACCTCAATATGGACAGCTTCAGTGATCTCTTCGCTGACTTCCTAGATTTGCTCACCCCCTCTCACCTGGCTCGCCAATTCCCTACCTCCTGGGTATATGCAGATTTATCTTTTCTCTCGCAGAAAACAAAAGTTTTAGGTTCATTCTTAGAGAAACCCCTGCTAACCATGTGGATGTATTCCTCCCTCCAACCTCATTTGTACTTACACTGCCACTCAGCAAGACTTTTTTTTTTTTAATTCCTTCAATTACATTCTATGGAATGAACCACAGTGTTAGGGAATACCACCGATCTCAAATTGCCTTTTATTCATTCATTCAACAAATATTTATTGATTACCTAATATTGCCCAGGCACTGGTGTGTGATTTGGGGATACATTAGTAACAAAGAGAGAAATGTCTGTTCCACTGGGGTTTGCGTTCTAGTGGAGAAGCAGACCAAACTAAACAACCATCTTCCCCCAACCCCTTACTGTGCCAAAGTGCATACATACAAGATATTACATGTGTGTATGTAAATTTAAAAAACTATGTATTCTTAGAACTCAGAGATCTTATACTGAAAAACATAAGACCAATCTAGGTATCTATGACAATTTGTGCATTAATTCAACTACCATTTAGATACTCTAATGTATATCAGACACTGATTCTGGAGATACACAGAAGAATCAAACATGGTCTCTGTTTTCAAGATACAACATAGAGTGACAGAATATTATAAGTGCTCTCAGATAGTTAGGATAAAATGCCTATTTTTTTTT
>NW_023228813.1:0-825 GCF_002007445.2 Ailuropoda melanoleuca
CTGGGATCACGCCCTGAGCCGAAGGCAGACGCTTAACCGCTGTGCCACCCAGGCACCCCTCTCCATCCTTTTTTTAAAAACAATTTTGGTACAGCAGATAGTCTAGAAATTGAGGAAATAAGATGCTAGACAAGTGATGGTTTTTACTTAAAGATTGGCTTCACTGTTACAAAGCATCTAAGATCTGAATAGGCAAAAAGTTTTGTCTAAGGGATGAAACTGGAAAGTAGATATGTGATTCTGAATCTACATAAGGCCAGGTATCCATCTGGTGGAGGCTAAAAACCATTATATAAGAATTATCTCAATATCTCAATGATCATTTATGAATCACTCACTGTATGCCAGGCACTGCGCCTTGTGTTAAGACAACTTCTAGTTTTACAGTATATAATCTAATTTCACAAATTTCCCCAAAGTAGTTAGCTAAAAAAAGGAAGAGCTGAAACTTGTACTTGGATTATCTCACGCCAAAACCCATCCTCCTTCTGCTATTCCTACTTTGCATCAGGTAGCATATCAATCAGGATTGATTTTTGAGGCGTATTCTTGGGAAAGAATAGCGTGTCCATTAGGCTTGTACCAATTGCTTGTGACAAACCCCCTGGTGGGTTGCCCTGTGGTCATTAAACAACAGCTGCCCCTCCTCCAACTTTTCAAGCACCTCACAGCAGGAAGGAAACAGAACCAGGTGGCAACTGCATTAGGAAAGTAAAATCCCAGGATGTTTTAGGCAACTTCCTCCTACATCTCAGTGGCCAGAACCAAGTCATGTGACTTCCCCCAAAGACCTCTGGGAAGATGAGCATCCCCCCCCCCCCCCCA
>NW_023228814.1:0-964 GCF_002007445.2 Ailuropoda melanoleuca
CTTCTTCTTCTTCAAGTTTTTATTTAAATTCCAGTTAGTTAACATACAGTATGTACAATAGAGTGATTTAACACTTCCATACAACAGCCAGTGCTCAACACTGTAAGTCTCCTCCTTAACTCATCCCCCATGTAACCCATCCCCTTGCACACCTCCCCTAAAAATATTATCTACTACCTTCTTGCCGTAGTAGATAAGATTTTAGATAGATCAAATTTAGTAGACATCCCATTTTCCTTTTCCCTCTTCTCAGCGTATCACCAATTAAATCTTGATTTCATGCCAAGGCGATCCCCTTTCATGGGATGTTTTCAGATGCTGCTTCTCCTCTGCTCCCACAGAGTGTTGTGGCTCCCCTAATGCACACTCCCACCTCCTGTGTGACAGTGTTTGTATGTGTGTGTCTCCCATCCCAAACAGAACGTGAGAGCCAGGGAAATCTAACCTGTCTTTTACTTTGACTTTTGCGGCAAAGCACAGGGCCTGGGATGTACTACACGTAGAGTAAGTGTGGCAGTTTAACAATAAAGCAGAGTATTTGCCTGAACACTGAAGTTTGTACTGGGACAGCAGTACTAGGAATGAGTTTTTCCTTTCCAATGTGGTTTTCTCACATTGTGGAGAACATTAAACTGGAGTCAGGAGACTTAGGCCAGACCAAGCTTCTTCGTGACTTCTTCTAAGACCTTGGGTATGGCATTTAATGTCTTGGCTTCCATTTTTCATCTATATAAACTGGCACCAATAATATCTCTGGGCAGAGTTGCAGTGAGGACCAAATTCAACAGCACATGTTACCAAAATAAGATATTACATTGATTCCTTACATTTAAAACAAGGCAACCCATTTTCTGATTGCATATAGGGCTATAAAGAACATTAAAAACAACCTTTAAATAGAAAACTTCATGTTTAGATTATCCAGGGGGTCTTTCTTCCAAGATCAGCCTAAGATTTTTTTTTT
>NW_023228815.1:0-825 GCF_002007445.2 Ailuropoda melanoleuca
CGCCCTGAGCCGAAGGCAGACGCTTAACCGCTGTGCCACCCAGGCGCCCCGGAGAGAGAGAATCTTAAGCATACGTCAAGCTGAGGACAGAGCCCAAAGTGGGGCTGATCCCAGGACCCTGAGATCATGACCTGAGCTGAAACCAAGAGTGGGATGTTCTACCAACTGAGCCACCCAGGCACCCTTTGAATTCCAGTGTTTTAAGAGTATTTGAAAATCTGGATTTTTATAACATAAATCTAATTTTTGTAATGTTGGCAACTAATCCAGGATTTTAAAACACTGTTCAGACTAAGCAGAACATACCTGCTGGACAAATTTAGCCCAAGGGCCACCAGTTTGCAATGTAACTGTTCTATTACTCAACATTTTGGTTCATTTCAGTTTTTGCTGTTACAAACAATGCTGCAGTGGAAATACCTAATGAGATTCATCACACACAAGTAGGGGTATTTTTCCAGGGCAGCCCCACGAAGTAGAATTCCCAGGCCAAAGAACAGATAGGCATTTTAATTTTAATAAATGCTATTAAATTGCTCTTCAGCCACAAATGTCTGAGAGAGTCCGTCTCTCCAGACCCTTGCCAACAGTTAATAGATCAGTTCCTTTAATATTTACTATTCTGATGGATGAAATGACGTTTTATTTATTTGCTTAACAAACATTTACCTATGGGGCGCCTGGGTGGCTCAGTCGTTAAGCATCTGCCCTCAGCTCAGGGCGTGATCCTGGCGTTCTGGGATCGAGCCCCACGTCAGGCTCCTCCTCTGGGAGCCTACTTCTTCCTCTCCCACTCCCCCTGCTTGTGTTCCCTCTCTCGCTGGC
>NW_023228817.1:0-825 GCF_002007445.2 Ailuropoda melanoleuca
TAGCAACTAGACTGTCTCTCCATCACTCTTTTTTATTTTAATATTTTATTCATGTATTTGAGAAAGAGAAAGAGAGAGAGAGGGAGCATGAGCAGGGTCA
Source organism: Ailuropoda melanoleuca (assembly GCF_002007445.2). Taxonomy (NCBI): domain Eukaryota; kingdom Metazoa; phylum Chordata; class Mammalia; order Carnivora; family Ursidae; genus Ailuropoda; species Ailuropoda melanoleuca. Next base: position 101 of record NW_023228817.1, read on the forward strand.
GAGGTGAGGGAGAGGAAGAAGCAGACTCGCTGCCCAGCACAGAGCCCGACATGAGGCAAGATCTCAGGAACCTGAGATCATGACCCAAGCCAAGTCAGACGCTTAACCGATGGAGCCACTCAGGTTGAGTGGCCCTCTCAGTCATTATTTTTGCTTTCCTTTTTCGTAGAGCAAACAGAGAACAAGAAGTGACAGAATTAGATTACTTTCTCTGCGCCAATTCCAAAACAGCCACTGACAAGGAATAATTTACTCAGCAGATAATCTGTTTAACCATCATTTCACTTCATCTTTGTTCTTTCAGTCTTTTGATCCTCCTATCAATTTTTTTGGAATGTCAATTCCTCTAATGCTTTCTAAAGTTTTCCGAACTTGGTCTCTTTGCATCCCAAGAGTTGTGTCCTATGATTTTGGTCGTATGCTATGGAGATTTTAGGGAGCAATTTGTTGTATTTCAGATAGGATTTCTAATAAGTAACTGCAGTAATCAAGACAAGATATGTTATTGATACACTTGTGGCTTTGGTCAAAAGCCATAACATTTTGTAATCTTAAATGAAGTAATAACATGCAAGGTTCTTTTAAATGCAAATTTAGGTTAGGAGAGACAAGGAAGTGGAGAGAAAATGCCATGCATAAACTTGCACTGGATCATGGCACAGAAAATGCACAGTGTGCAACACATTTGCAAGCAGCTGAAGAGCTCTTTTCTTTTTTGTATCTTC
>NW_023228818.1:0-825 GCF_002007445.2 Ailuropoda melanoleuca
ATCTTTTTGTGTCTTCTTCAATGTCTTTCAAGAGTGATTTGTAGTTTCTAGAATATGGATCCTTTACATCTGGTTAAGTTAATTCCGAGATAACGTATGATTTTTGTTGCTATTGTAAATGGAATGGGTTCCCTGATTTCTCTTTCTTCAGTCTGTATAAGTTATTACAGTTTATTTTTAGAATACTTTGTACTTAAGAACATATTATTTATGGTTAATATAGGTGTTTGTACAGATGGTCACGCTATTTTACTCAGAATATATTTATGGTATTTATGTCTTCAATGGATATTTAATTAGTGCCTTTAAGGTGTCAAACTGTCAGAAGACTGTGCTAGGACCATGACATGAATGAGATGGACAAGATCTCTACCCTCCTGGGGAGAAGAAGACAAGAGATACACAAATGTGTTATTTCCTCTAATCTTTTACACTGACCTTCTGTGGTAATATCCTTCTGTGTTAATACAGTTAATAAATTCTATCAAGCTAGTTTAAGTTGGATACTGTCATTTGTAACCAAAAGAATCCTGACATGCCTTTCCTCAATTATGGCATGTCAAGGATGATAAAGACTGCCCTATATATCTCCAATTTGGGCAAAGACTGGATAAGAAATTACAACACAATGAATGACTATGTCATTTATTTAAAAAATATAGTACCAGGGCACCTGGGTGGCTCAGTTGGTTAAGCGTCAGACTCTTGGTTTCGGCTTAGGTCATGATCTCATGGGTTGTGAAATTGAGCTTTGCATCAGGCTCTGCTCTCAGTGGGGGAGTCTGCTTGAAGATTCTCTCTCTATGCCCCTCCCCTCACTCACTC
>NW_023228819.1:0-825 GCF_002007445.2 Ailuropoda melanoleuca
TCTGTAGTATCATTTGCAAATATATTCTCCCATTCCATGGGCTGCCTCTTAGTTTTTTTGACTGTTTCCTTAGAACAGTGGCTGTTATGGTAGGTAGGGATGGACTGGAAGTGGTCATGAGGTCATTTTTTGACATGATGAAAATATTCTATATCTTGATGAATGATTTGTTACCTGTGTGTTTATGTTTGTCAAAACTCAAGCTGTGCACTTAAGATATATATGTTTCACACTATGCAAATTGTACCTAAAAAACTGTCATTAAGCCAAAAACAGTCTTTTTATAACAACAGCCACTCATTGGTCCTAGGTAAGTTATTTGTAGCTACACATTTTCCTATGTCAATAAAACAGCTATTGTAATATTTAAGGTAGCTATGTATATTCTCAAGACTTTCCATTTTATCACGTTAGCATACCTTATTTCTTAACTATTTCTCATATGACATATTTTCAAGTCTTTTCAATACCTGTACATTTTCCTCTACTTAAGTTGTCATTTATCAATAAATATTACTTACTGTCTAAAGGCTGAACATACAATCCCAAAAGAAAGAACCATTGTGGAGAACCACAGGATTATTATCTTCATTATGTGTAAAAAAATCATTATCCTGGTACAAACTATGATTTGTTTCAGTTTTGGCAAACTCATGGTATCCACAGTAAATTCTTTAAAAAATGAGAGTCTTTGTTTACCTATATTAATTGTTCTCTCTGATAATTTTAATCTTATTCTTGATATAAGTGACTTCTTCTACATAGCAGTTCTGAAATAATTTTTTCATGCCCACATTTGCTGACTCCCAAACCACATTACATGCC
>NW_023228820.1:0-825 GCF_002007445.2 Ailuropoda melanoleuca
AAAGAAAAGAAAAAAAAAAACAGGCCCAAATGGCTTTACTAGTGAATTATATCAAACATTAAAGAATTGACAGCATTTTCACAATCTCTTCCAAAATATGAAAGAAGAGGAAACACTTCCTTATTATAGGAGGCCTGTATTATCCTCATACAAAAACCAGACACAGGTACCCCAAAAAAAGAATGCTATAAGTCAGTATAATGAATATAGAAGTAAAAGTCCTTAACAAAATACCAGCAATTCAAATTCAGCAATATATAAAATGATCATATATAATGACCTAATGTGATTTGTCATAGGTATGCAAAGCTGTTTCAATAAAAGAAAATCAATTAATGTAATAAACAGATTTTTTTAAAAGGAAAAAAAAGGTCATCTCAGAAATATCAGGAAAAGCATTTGACAAAATCCAATACTCTTTTGTGATAAAAATGCTTAATGAACTACGAATTTAAGGGAACTTCCTCAACCTGACAAAGGACAACTACACAAAACTCCCAACTAGCATCATAGTGATGTTGAAAGACTAATAGCTTTTCCCCTAGGCTCAGGAATAAGACAAAGATTTATACTAAAAACTATTACAACATTCTACTGAAAGGGCTACTCGGAGTAATTAGGCAAGAAAAAGACATAAAAGTCATCTTAGAAAGGAAGAAGTAAAATTATCTTCATTTGCAAATGACATTATCTTTTCAATAGAAAATCCTAAAGAATCCACTCAAAAACTATTAGACTAATAAATGAATTCAGAAAAGATGCAGGATACAAGACCAATATGAAAATATCCATAGTATTTCTATATCCTTGTGATGAATGATCAAA
>NW_023228821.1:0-9372 GCF_002007445.2 Ailuropoda melanoleuca
ACACACACGAAAGCACAAACCTGGTGTTCCACGTGTCGCTCCTTTCTGTGTCCGATTCTGCTGCGTTGTGTCCTCCCGGGCCCACCTAGGATTCAGAGAGGTGTTGGGGGAACCAAAATCACCACTGGTTTTTAACTTTGTTTTTTTTTTTAAACAATACTTTTTTTGTGGTCAGACCCAACAGCACTGTCTGTACTTTTTAAACCAGAATGACCTCCTTCAGACACTGTGCCTGTTCGTGCCAAACCCGCAGTGAGACCAGGAGGGTCAGTCTTTCCCCTTTGTGTTAAATGCTTCCCAGACACAGCACAGCAAATGTTTAGCAAATTGCAGCAGAAATCAGATTTAAAACAAAAAGGAGGGACTTNCGACCACGGTACAAGAATGAATACTCATAATAATAAAACTGTACATTTGTCATGAAACAACGGCAGAAATCATTTGAGCTTTAATAGTTTCCATTTAACTTGAAGCCTGTTATGTCCTATTGAAAGGCAGCCAATTACACTTATGGCTGTGGCTAAGAAATTTCCATCGAAATGCTTTTCAAACACCATTCGGTGCTAATCGTATTCACAGCATGAGGCAGTATGCATAAGCTCGGCATATTGTAACAAAACAAACTTGTTCAAAGCATCCTTGACTGATTGGGTTACCCGTTTTGTGTCTCTCTGATATGACAAGACCACCACTTAAGAGCAGCTCAGAAAGTCGGGTTCATTAGTTAAGACACTATCCAGTAATAGGCAGATTAGGAGAAGAGCGTACGTCATTTTCCTAAACTCTCCTTATGCTCCAATCGCAAAGTACCATATGGACAAGTAGGTGTAGGGTATTTTCTGGGAATGAAAAATAGCTTGTAAATGCAGCAATCTTAATTGCTTTAATCGTTGCTTAAAATTGAAAGGCATGTAAAAAGTCTTGCGATATGATAGGAGAGATTATGAGTAATTATTAACACCTCTGAAAAACACTTTATCTTGCTCACAGAGAGCTGCTCAGCCTAACGAAACCTGATTAAGACAGCTGTGCCTTTCATTGATTATACCTGCTTCATGACAAGTATAATTCTTTATTTGTATGCAAACTAGATGCATGCAACATCAAGCGGCGACACCAATTTCAGAGGCAAATGCCCATTGTCAGAGCCACCCATCCGGGAACTTTCTGGATTAAGTGCTGTTCCTGGGAACGTATGGCACGCACAGAAAGTGATGCCCGCAGTGATTAATCTTGATCAATAAAGGGTCCAGAGTAGGGATGCTGGGGGAGATGGGAAACAATGAGCTGGAGCTAGTCCTTGGAAGGTGGTCGCTACCTCTTCCGACCAGCGTAGACCTGGCAGCTGGGTCGTTATAGGGCTGGTTCCCACCACGCACCCCCCCCCGCCCCCAAGCAGCTGCGGTGTATCTGCAGTAAGGTGTGCGGGCTGAAATCTTCTATCAGTCTTTGGGAATCGTGAGCTGGTGCATTGGCACCGCGATGGAGAGCCCCTCTGCAGAGGTCTCCTCGCTTTTTGTCCAGGGGCCTTTGGGGTCCCCAAGTTGACGAGAAGGGGTCTGGGCGTGGGTCCATTCCCGTGCCCAGAAGGTCTGGTCCTGCAGGAGGCCGCTGCCGCCCCCGGGCCACCCGGGAACCCTGTCTCTTCACCTCTGAGCTGGCGTGGTCTGGGCTCCCCGGAGTCGGGAAGAGACCCTCCAGCACCCCGCTCGCCAGGGAGGGGTTTGGGCCTGGCCTCGGCTTATTAAAAACTCCGTGCCTTTTTATTACAGCCCAAGGTAGAGAAAGTTAAACGTAAGCCCCCATTTGTATTCAAAATTAACTAAACTCTGGATTAATCCGCACAGTCGTAAACTGGGGGTAGGCGTGCAGACGTGGATAAGACAAAAGTCGGTGCGTCCAAGCCCCCGGGCACTGTGCACACTCTCTGAATGTGCAGGCATTTATGAAGTCCTTTACAACGTGCAGTCAAAGAGGTTAATTGAAAAATTTCTTAATGTCATTATGAAAGAACTAGATTAACCCAAGTTAATTCACTTTATTGTTCAAAATAAAGAGGAATAAGCACTGAACTCACTTGCAAATTTGGGGCGTGAATTAGGGGTGAGATGTTGTCTTTAAGGACTCTGCCAGTTTAATTAAGATATGGGAAATTACTTATTGTTCTTCGCCACTAAAGTGCTAGGAATTAACAGGCAAGCGTGGTGCCTGGGCTTTTCCTATCTCCGCCGTGTGTGTGTGTTTAATACCCGTAAGACTCCGTCATTAAACCTCAGGCACGGACGGGGCTCGCTCACGCCAGCCCGCCGGCCTGCCCACGCCCCTCTGCCGGCCCGTCCGCACGGAGGGGCCGCGGTGCAGGCTGGACGGCTCTCACTCGGGCCCGCAGACGGTCCTGGTGACCAGTCACCCCTTCCTGCCCTGCACGGTCGGGACGGGGCTGATTGCGGTGGGTGGCGGGTCTCTTCCGCCTGCAGACGGAACTGTGACTTTGTAGCTTTTTCTCAGAAGATCGGCTCTCTTGCTCCTCCAGGGAAATCACCCCTGTTTGCTTTTCCTTTAGGAAGTTTTACTCAAGAGGGCAGCCGATCTGGTGGAAGCCTTATACGGGATGCCCCACAACAACCAGGTAGGCAGATGGCGGCTTGGCGGTCCTGCCCCCTTCCCGGGGTGACTGTGTCCTCGGAGGGCCAGCCGGCCTGGGCCCAACGTGGGCTTTCGGGGCACACACGTGCCTGTTCACGAGGACTCACAGAGAGTCTGATAGGAGAAGGCCTTCATCTTCCTGTTTTTGCCCTTGCACTAAGTACTCAAGCAGGAGATGACGAGTTAGTGTCAGGAAGCAAACGCAGGAGAACTTGTCACAGGAAGGAGAACCACCTGGAAATCTGGCTGGTGGATTCGGTGGTAGACAGTTCAGCGCAGCCTGACTTGGGAGGGAAGGACGGGCACCCACAGCCCGTCCTCATCCCGCCTGGAGGCCTCTGGGGAGCAGACTTGCGGGTGTGCTAGCCGTGGGCCCGCTGCTCTGACTCTGGGTGCGGGGCCTTCCATGCCTCTCCCACTTCCGTGCACCCCTCGGGGGCCTTTGGACTGTGGGTGCAGGACAGAGCAGATGGCCTGCTCCGAAGCACCATCCCGCTCTCTTCCTAAGGGAGGTTCTTCTCCCATTACAAAATCAGTTTTGTCACCGTCTGGACCGAGGGACGGGGGAACGCTGCTGTTGTTTGGCCTCGTGGGGCAAGGTGGAGGGGGTCTGCACCCCCCAGGGGGACGTGGGAGCTGGAGGCAGAACGGGCACTCCCCCTCCCGCCCTAGGAGATCATCCTGAAGCGAGCAGCTGACATTGCCGAGGCGTTGTACAGCGTGCCCCGCAACCACAACCAGATACCCACCCTGGGCAACACCCCCGCGCACACGGGCATGATGGGCGTGAACTCCTTCAGCAGCCAGCTAGCCGTCAACGTGTCAGAGACTTCACAAGCCAATGACCAAGGTACGCCGCCATGCCGGAGCGAACCCCCTCCCCGGACACGCTCCCAGGGACAGCTGAGACTTAGCTGCAGCTGCCCGTGTCCTGGGTCCAGCGGGGAAGGCGGGCAGTGCTCCGCTGCCTGCGGCTCTGCCTGGGGAGGTCCTCCCGGCAGCCCTGCCTGGCGAGCACGGGGCAGGGAGCGCTCAGAGAGCCCAAAACTAATTTATTGCCACGGTACCGGGCTGCCACGCAGTGTACTGGTTTTTGCTAGAAGTTTCCTTGAACGGCTGGGAGGAGCCACAGGACAGCCGTGGTGTAGTAAGTGGACGGGACCCTTCTTGGATAATATTGCATGGGTGGGACTTGGAAGGAGTAAATGGAGAGGAACACCCAGTCCCCCCCCCATTCCCCTCCCCACCTCCGGGGCACCTGCTCCCATCATGCGGTGACCTGGCGGCCGCGGGTCGCAGGACCCTGTCGTGTGAGCCAGTTCTGAGCAGGTCTTAGTTCTCCTCCCTCCGGTTTGGGCGGGCAGTGGTCTCAGAAAATGCTTCAACCTGCTGCCGCTCGGCTCCGGTTCATCCTCACTCCAGCGGCGGGACTGACGCGACCGCTCCTCCCCCCTCCCCCACGCTCACAGAAATCGTAACCGTACAAACGAAGACCCCAAAACAGCCCTTCCTGGGGAGTCACGGCCACAAACAAGCTCTCCCTGTCAGCCATGGCATTTGAAGGTCTGCGCAGGCCGAAAGTTCACCTAGCGTGGGGGGACAGCCCCCGAACCCAAGCTGTCGGTAATTGCTTCTAAAGAGAAACCCGAGAGCACCTGACGGTCAGATCGAAGCGCGCTGGGCCGGCTGTCGGCGCGCAGGCAGGATGGGGCGAGGCGAGGCGGCGCTCCGGCAGGGTTGGCGTGAGAAGGTTATCTGAGCTGGAGGCGCTAGGGCTGGCGTGGAGCTTGAGGTCAATTAAAAATGTTGAATATATGATAGAGATTTGCGGGGAAACCCCCCCCAAGTGTGTCTCCCTGATAATAACGTTATTTTTGGCCGGGGGGGGGGTTTTAACAGTCGGCTACAGTCGCAATACAAGCAGCGTGTCCCCGCGAGGCTACGTCCCCAGCAGTACTCCCCAGCAGTCCAATTACAACACAGTCAGCACTAGCATGAATGGATATGGAAGTGGCGCCATGGCCAATCTAGGGGTCCCTGGCTCGCCTGGATTTCTTAATGGCTCCTCCGCTAACTCTCCCTACGGCAGTAAGTGTCTGTTTTTGTCACACGTCATCACACAGATTCATGTTCACTACAAAGTCCCGTGTGTGCATTGCTTGGCTGTTCTGTGATGTGAGCTGCTGGATCCAAGGGAGGGTGGCTCTGGAGGCTGGGTGTCCGTGTGGCGACGGTAAATTGACCTGCGATGGGCCCCGCGAGGCCACGTCGGAAACCCGCACAAAATGGGGCTGCCCGATTGGAAACAAAAGCTCAACACGAGAGTTTGCCTGTGATGCAGAGAGCGGCCAAGCCAGAAACGTGTCGTGCTTGTCTTGTCGGCCCCGATGCCGCGGGCGAGGCCCTACGAGCTCTCTGTGTCTGTTGCCGTGCCGGCGCCGCGTGCTGACCGTGTTTGCTTTGTTGCAGTAGTGCCGTCCAGCCCCACCATGGCAGCCTCTTCGGTCACCCTCCCTTCAAACTGTAGCGGCACCCACAGCATTTTCTCATTCTCACCTGCCAATGTCATCTCTGCAGTGAAACAAAAGAGCGCCTTCGCGCCCGTGGTCCGGCCCCAAGCTTCTCCTCCTCCCTCCTGCACCAGCGCCAACGGGAACGGACTCCAAGGTGAGGGCAGCGCACCGGCCCCAGTGCTCCCTGACGCTGGCGGACCTCTCCCCCGAGGGCAGGCCAGGCTGGGCCGCGGGGCGGGAGCTCCCGCCCTTCCTCTGGGTCCTCGCCCCGCCGTGGCCGCTGCATGCTCCCCTTTGGTGGGCCGCGATGCGAGACCCCCCCCCCCGGTATCCATGTGAAGGACCCCCATTTGCTTACCCCCACCGGTAACAGACTCTCGTTGGTGAAAACCATTGCCTCCTGCTTCCAAACTCACCCACGTGTCCTCTTGGCAAAGCAGCCCCTCCCCTCAGGAAGGGTAGCCACCGGGGAACCGTGTGAATGCAGCGGGGGGACCGGGGGGGGGTCCCTCTTCTGGCCACTCAGCAAACAGGCCTTCATGGCCGTAGCTCACCCAGTGAGAGCAGGGTGCACCCCACCTGTAGTGCCTGCGTCTGCAGCCTCCTTGCTCGCAGGCAGCAAAATAGCCTCAGGATGGGGATGGCGGGTCATCGTGCCACCTGCGGAGCCCAGGCCAGAGCCGGCGTGCTCCCCGTGCCCTGAGACGGAGCCTGCCTTCTCAACCTGGTATAGCAGACCCTGGGCCACCAGGCTGTGCTGTCCTTGGAAAGGGGTGCACCTGGACCAGGGCCATGCATGCGTGAACACTGGGTGGGAGTCGGTTTTTCTAGGTCATCTCTTCCACACAGGAGGGAGCAGGGCTGGCCCTGAGGGCAGGGGGAGGCACCCCGTGGACACAGCTGCCCACAGATGGGGCCACGTGGAGCAGGCACCCGGTGCCTGCCCAGGGCTGGGTCCCTCTGGGCAGCATAGGCCGCACCGTGGCCTGTGAGGTGTGCGGCGGGTGGGCCACGTGAGTGCCCCTAGGCCTCGTGATCTTCCGCGTGGCTCTTTGTGACTCACGGGGGCCACAGGCACTGAATTAAGTGGCCGTCATCTGGCCTCTTTCAGACACCACCTTTGGTATATGCTCCTCCCGGTGAAAATCAAATCCAGTTACTCCTTTAAAAAAATGAATCCATTCAACCAGTATTTACTGAGCGCCTACTATGTGCCAGGCTCTCTGCTGGGTGCTGAGGACGTTACCGTGGAGAAGACAAACTGGCCCTTTTGTGAAGTCGGTGGCATATTTCACTTTGATGAACTAATGCTCAAAAAAGGAACTGGAAAGGTATCCGTGATTTGAAATAATTGTCTTCCCAACATCTTAGTGTATGAGAGGGACGCCCGGGCCCCATGTGCCGCCGACCGGCCTGCGGGCCCGCAGCGGCCCCCCGCCCACAGCTGCTTGCAAGGCAGGTGGCCAGGGGCTACGGCCCGCCCACCGTCCACACGGTGCGGAGGCCCACGGGAGGACGGCACCACCTAAGCCGTGTGTATACACACAGGTCTGCCAAAACCATAATGTTGTAACGGTGAGTCGGAGAGGAGTTAATACTGTTGAAACTAATGAACTGGGAAATTGAAGCTCACATCACTACGTGAACAAACGTATTACTATGTTATACGTAAATTAATGAGAATGATCATTCTGACAAAAATTAAACAACACTAAAGTTAAAAGATCTTAAATTATACTCGTGCCAGGAGTTCACTGGGAAGCGTCCGCTGTGCTTGGCATTTTAGCACCAAGTTTCTTGCTCCGAGAGGAGTGGAAAGAGCTCCCTGAGGTGGGGCTGTGACTTGGGTCTCTTTGGGGCCTTGGTGGGCTGTGAGCGGCTTCGCTCTCAGAGGGCCCGCGACTCACCATTACGATACCGAGCCATGAGCAGGAGGTCAGAGGCAAGGGCTGGGAGCAGAGGGGAAACAGAGGCGCATCCAGGTTGCAAGGAGGGAGCGAGCGCCCGGGTCCCACAGGGCCTGCGGGTCAGCCCTTGCTGGCGTCACAGACGTGACCAGGTTGGTTCACATCTGTCGACAGAGGTGGCCTTGGGGAGTCTGGGCCTCCGTCTGCTGTGAACAAGCCACTGAGAGCTGTGGGAAGTGGCCGCCTTCCCGTGCACACTCAGGCCCGAAGCCTTGCCCTTCCAGAGAAGTCCCTGAGGAGGGCTGCAGCCGGAGAGGTCGTGGGGGGGTTTGTCCCCACACGTACCCCGGGCCCGTGAACTAGATGCCCCCCCGTGCCCTGACCGAGCCCACGGCTGGTTAGCAGGTGCGGTGCACGCCCCACGTCACTGTTGAGTCCAGCCCCAGGCGGAGGCTGCCCGGCCCGCGAGAGGGACGGCCCAGTAACCTGCTGCTCTCTCTCTTTCAGCTATGTCTGGGCTGGTAGTCCCGCCGATGTGAGGGCCTCGCGTTCCCTCGCGCAGCGCCCAGGACGGACTTCAGGGGACACGTTTCGTACGTAAGCGCGGCTGCTGGAGCCAGTCCGCAAACGCATCGGCCGCGGCGGAGACGCTACAAGAGACTTTGTTTAAAGATTTTATTTAAACTATTAAGAATCAACATGCAAACAGCCTACTTCTTCATGAACAATTCCATTTTATTGACTGAACTTTTCTCATATTTTCACATTTCTCAGTCCTGAAGACTAAGGAAAACAAAGCGACGCCTATTTTGTATAAAGTTTCTGACTCCGTCTTGGCTCTGTCTAGTACTTGCTATGTGTTGGGAGAAACTCTGTGAATGCACCATTTTGATTATCATGAAACACTGATGAAAAATGCCTCCAAACATTTTTCTGTGCTCATACTTAGATTCACAATGGTTGTGTATCTCTATAATGTGAAATATTTTTTTGTGGTGAAAAAAGGGGCCAAGGAGGTGTGAGCCATCGAACTGGAAGAAAGGAGGACTCCGTGACTAGGAGCATTCGGGGTGGCAGGGAGGGAGGGAGGGTTTATCATTGCTTAACTTCATCTTAATGAAATGAAACTTTGTAACTTATTGTAGTTAGAAATTGTAACTTTGATATTGAATTCTCTTGCCTTCAACAAGCACACTGACAGAAAAAAAAAATGCTACTGTCTGTTGGTTAAAATATTCTCCCACTGCTAGAGCTTCCTGTTAAGCAAGTGTGATCTGCGACATTTTTTCAACTTTTGCTAGCACTGTATACTAATGCATTCTTAGGCTACTGTGAGGTCCATGTTTCTTGTACCAGAAATTGTCCTTTTGACTTCTAGCTCCTTCTTCCCTACTGTGTTTTGTATGTGGTTATAAAATTGTAGACTTTTGTGATTTTGCCAAAGTTGTAGCTAAATATTTATACACTTGTCTTGAATTTTTTTCAGATCCACTTAAATATTTAGAAAAAAAAGTTTTTTTCCTTATGTGTCTCATAAGGAATAAAATGGTCTCCATTCAACACTTTTCCATGAACACTTACAGTTGCTAAGGGACTTTCTTTTGTAACATATCGATTATAAATATTGTATTTATCTTTGAAATTTTGTACATTGCTTTTCCTGCCATTTTCTTTTTCTTGTCTGTATCGGTTTTGGGTCATGGCCTGGTGTTGGGAAGAGCATTAAGCCAAGAGCAGTCTCTCTGACCTGTTTTGTTAAAGTGAACCGGTGTCCTTGCATTTCATTTGTACTTCAAAGATTTGCTTTTGTTTAGACTTTCCAACCCTTTTTTCCTTTTTTTTTATTTTGAGGAAAAGTCAAATTCATTGTTTATTTTTATATTATTTTTAAGTTATCTGAACAAATACTTTTGAAAAAAAAGTTTGTTGTATAGTCAAAACAAAACGGTGCCACTCGGCTGTGACAAATCCTAGTAGACTCTGCATGTACGACGGCCGCGGAGAGGGGACACCGTTTGGGGCTGTGTCCTTATTTTATTTTTCTGTAGAATGTAAAAAGTCATTTTAGCTGCCACCCATGACTTTGCCACATAGCTGAACTGTGTTTACTGGAAAAATTCAGAGGCCTAAAGTTTAAAATAAAATTTACTTCTGATGTTTTAATTAAAATGTTTGCCACATTAACTTCTCTGATGCCTTAAAAGTGGACTTCTTTAAAGAACCTTTGTGCAACTTTATCACAGGCTTACGACACAACTGTTAATCGATATTTCATTTGGAGATTTACGGTGTCTCACACACACACA
>NW_023228821.1:10415-10684 GCF_002007445.2 Ailuropoda melanoleuca
GCTCTCAGAGGGCCCGCGACTCACCATTACGATACCGAGCCATGAGCAGGAGGTCAGAGGCAAGGGCTGGGAGCAGAGGGGAAACAGAGGCGCATCCAGGTTGCAAGGAGGGAGCGAGCGCCCGGGTCCCACAGGGCCTGCGGGTCAGCCCTTGCTGGCGTCACAGACGTGACCAGGTTGGTTCACATCTGTCGACAAAGGTGGCCTTGGGGAGTCTGGGCCTCCGTCTGCTGTGAACAAGCCACTGAGAGCTGTGGGAAGTGGCCGCC
>NW_023228822.1:0-825 GCF_002007445.2 Ailuropoda melanoleuca
CATGGAATGCCTCCCGCCCCATTGTTAGTGCTTGTAGCGGGCCAGGAACAACACCCATGAGTTGAACTTTTCCACCACAACTGGCAGCCACAGGCTTCATCTCAAAGGATAATAAGAGATCATATGGCTTGTTAAAAACTAATTTAGGTAATGACATTATAGCACTGCATTATGAAAACATGTCAAACCAGAGGAGGTGTTATTGAGGTATGAAGATGATCTTATTTATTCTACAAATAACTGTACATGGGGACTACATGTGGCATAAAGTGCATTCATGAAATCCCCAAAGGCAGGGTATAATTGTTCACATTGCAACACTAACGAAGGAATTGCCTCTATATTTACTTTCTGGCAGGTGTTTTTGTATTTGCTTCACCTCAACATAAATAAAACACATCATTCATTTACGTGGATATTCACTGGACTCTTGTAAAAGAAGGAATTAGAGGGAAATAGTCTTCTCTGTTTCCGAAACCTAAGTCCCCTAATGCTAATATGAAAGAACAACTTAATATAAAGCTATTTTATCTTTGCTGTCACTGTAATCATAACCATGGAATTTGAGAGACATCTTTAAATTTTTTTATTTCAAATATAACTCAAGGAACAAGCTTTTCCATCTCTTCTTCAGTGCTGTTTCTAAAATTCTCATCCTAAAGGTTTTAAACTGGGAGCTCTAATATCAGTGGAAAAATTCGAAAGACAAACAAAAAAATTAAAGTCTCACTGGAGTTAGAGCTTAGAGGTCTGGAGTGTCATATCAAATGTTATTCTGTCCAAAAATGGAAATCTGGTTAATTAAATCACTTCTCCCAGCCCCCA
>NW_023228823.1:0-825 GCF_002007445.2 Ailuropoda melanoleuca
CTTGGGGCTCGATCCCATGACCCTGAGATCATGACCTGAGCTGGAACCAAGAGTCAGTCATTCAACCATCTGAGCCAACCCTGTGCCCCTCTCTGCTTAAATTATTTTAAAGACGTAGAGATATCGTGACATTTCACCCCAACATATTCTAGTGTGTATCTCCAAGACATAAGGCTTTTTCCAAAATAATTATAATATCACTGTGATACAGAAGAGAAGGTTCCGCGTATTGAGATTAGGAGGCTGCTCAGAGATGTGTGGAGCTCCAGACAAGTAGACTATGCATGGGGCCTGGGATGATGACTCGCTCTTCTCCCGTCATGTTACGTGCTGAGTTAAAGAGCTGACAGTGTGGAGAGCGAATTGCCCAAATTCCCTAAAGTTCAGGGGCTGAAGATGGTGTTTGGAGAGGTGGTATACCGACTGCAGCCACCGGGTAGCACCTGCGTTTGGAACCTTCCGTTTTTCATCCCGTTTCACACACATCAGTGCCACTCAAAGTGCAGAGAATGTTTAGGCTCCTGTAGCCACTGGAATCCAGGGGTCATAGCTGGGCATGGGTTACTTCAACCTTGAAATTCTTAAGAATCCTGCTTATCTTCTAAAAAATAGGAACTCTGGGGGTGCCTGGGTGGCTCAATTGGTTGAGTGTCTGACTCTTCATTTCAGCTCAGATCCTGATCTCAAGGTTGTGGGATTGAGCCCCGTGTTGAGCTCCGCACTCAGCAGGGAGTCTTCTTGTCCCTCTCCCTCTGCTCCTCCCCCACGCCCACTCTTATCTCTTTCTCTTTCTCAAATAAATAAATAAATAAATAAATAAATAAA
>NW_023228824.1:0-825 GCF_002007445.2 Ailuropoda melanoleuca
TACCTTTCCTTTCTCCCTCCCTTCCTCCCTCTTCCATCCTCCCTTCCCCCTCCTCCTTCCCTTCCTCCCTCCCTTCCTGCTCTTTCTTCTCTCCCTCCTCTCCCTTCTCCCTCCTCCCTCTTTTCTCCTTCCCTCCTTTTATCAACAGCATCCTTTTAGCCTCAGGCGCAGCCCTTGGATCCTGTTGGTGCTGACCTGTCGTGGTGGGTACAAACAGTCCCATGTGGGAAGCAGACACATTCACAGAAAGCTGTGGGAGGGAGGAGGCTCTCCAGGTCATGGAGGTCATGCCTGTGTCCCTGAGCCAGGGACATTGGAGCTAAGGGCTAAAGGAAGGCTGTGGGTCACGTAGTCTAGAAAGAGAGAAAAGTGAGCCTTGTAGGGGGCATGTAGGGAAAGCACTGGGGCCCCAGGCCCCACAATGTGGTGGAGGGGCTGGGGGGGTGGGGGTGGACTGCAGCCAAGCGAGGCTGGGGACAGGGAACACTGTGTTATTTCGGGAGGAAGAAGAGATAGAGGAGGGGGAAGAGGAGGAAGAGTCAGAGAGAGGGGGAGAAGGCGCAGGGGCGACTGACCAGCTTTTCTGGATGTCTACTCACTCTCCTGAGTGCTGACCTTGGCGTGTGTATTTGGATATTGTCACCCGTCTTGGATTTTCTGACCGTTGACCTTCGCAGGCTTACTGAGGTCTGGCTTTCCAATTATTCCCGCTGGGCTGAATCCAGCCCCCAACCCCCCCAGGCTCCCTCCTCAGAGCGCTGCCAGGCTGCCTCTCCTCCCCATCCCCGGGCCTCTCCTCGCTCCTACTCTGCCCCAGAGCCTGGC
>NW_023228825.1:0-965 GCF_002007445.2 Ailuropoda melanoleuca
TTTTTTTTTTTTTAAAGAAACCTGTGCGGTCACTGGGAAACCAGGAGATCATTGTCTTTCACTGAAGAGTATGCGGCACTTTTTCCTCTCAGGCAATCTAATGAAGTCACGTGGGTAGCTGTAACCTCCCCGTAACACAGGATGTGGAGGTTACATTGGGCCTTGAACAATTAATCAGTGGTATGGCATAACAGTTCGAATATGGAAATTCTAAAGGTCCCACATGTTGATAAATGGCCAATTTATGCTAAGATCCATCAAGTGTGTTGAGGCATTTGGAGTTATCACTGCACAATCATGACATGGTCATTATCAGACTGCAAATCGTCCAAAGAAATGACATGCCTCAGGAAGCAAGATTTGCAGGCAGAGCCTGCCTCTTTCTAAACTCAGTGTGAGGCCAGCTTGCTGTAAACGGAGCCGTACAGCGTGTAGATTAGCTCATGTGTGGCAGCTGCATGGTGGAAAGCAATTATAACACAGAGGCAACTCCACACGCAGGAACTAGCACCTCCTGAAATATGATCACCTCCGCTTCACTACGGAGGGAGATGCCAAACTGAAATACACACACAGCCATAATGGAAGAGACCTGAATATATTACATATTACAGCAGGGAGGGGAGGAGCTGGGGTAGAAGCTAAGCAGTTGGCAGAGGCTGCTGCTGAAAACTCCTTTCGCTCCTCTGCACTCTGATATAGGACTCCTCTAGAGCCACCACAGTCCACTATTGCCTTTGTTGAACGTGGAGGACCTCCTAGGGAGGGCGTTAGGGTTTTTTCTTTTCGTTGACTGTACTAAACATGACAGTCGCTTCCTTCCCATTGTCATACCCTCTTCCTAGAGGACCCTTTCTCAGAAATGAGGGGCCACTGGGCCAGGAGGGCAGGCCCGGTGGATTGCATGATTGATCAGTACTGCACCCAGGCTGGGCCAACCTGACTCGGCCTCCCATAGTTCCAGA
>NW_023228826.1:0-825 GCF_002007445.2 Ailuropoda melanoleuca
GCAGCCAGGACCAGGGTGGGTAAGCCTAGTGGTCAAGCAGGTGAGGGCGGGAGAGGAGCAGCGAAGAGGGGGAAAGGCAGCCACGTTTGGAGTATCACTGCATTCTATGTACAGATACCTGGAAATAGCTGTACTCTAAGCTCGCTGTGGGATAGGAGGAAATCCGAAGGGGTAGCATGTACCTTCAGAGGAAGGTAACAAGGCATTGCAAGCCCAACTTCACACTTTGCTTGTCTGTCAGGGAGTTTTCTCCTTCACAACAATACCCCAATGTTTTGGTAGGCAGACTCCGGCTCACTTAGTAAGTGAGAGGCATGGGTGGAATGCCAGGTATGTCTACAGAGCAAAGCAGTGCAGGCAGGCTGACGCCAGGAGAGAATAGGCAGGTACCTATTGAGTTACAGGATTTCTACAAATCTAATCCGCATGTAATGTGAGACTTATTACAGAGCCAGCCTCTGCTAGGGCTGCGAAGTCTGAGGATATGAACAGTCTCTGAAGCAATGATCCCGGTTAACCCATTGAAACCCAGCTTCAGTTGGCCAAAGCCGAACAGCCTCTTATCCTTGTAATGCAGTTTGAGGGTGATAGTGGTTACAAGCTGTTTACTGATTATATAAAAAATACTCAGAGTAAGATATTATTGAACTGCAACGGAGGTATTTAATATGCTTGCAAACAGTGAACACACAATTAGGGCCACAGCAACAAGGACTGTTTTAAGGTACCCTCTACTTAATATGTCTGACACTGGATAGTCTATACATTACTAATGATGGGTATCTATAATTTATGGTACATTTTTTCATGTGATAAATTTGTTAC
>NW_023228827.1:0-826 GCF_002007445.2 Ailuropoda melanoleuca
CTGAAATGCTGTTTTCTCATAATATGTTTTATGTATTTCACTGATTCCCTCTTATTTAGATTATGTAGGCTTTTAAAAGATTTTTGTTTATTTATTTGACAGAGAGAGAGAGAGAGCACAAGCAGGGGGAGTAGTAGAGGGAGAGAGAGAAGCAGTCTCTCTGCTGAGCAGGGAGCCCAATGCAGGGCTCCATCCCAGGACCCTGGCATCATGACCTGAGCCAAAGGCAGATGCTTAATTGACTGTGCCATGCAGGCATCCCTAGCTTGTGTACTTTTATTTACTATATTTTTACTGTCGTATTTGACAATGTATCAGAAATGTCATAGACATTATTTTAAGCTGACCTAGGTAAAAAAAAAAAAAAAGGAAAAAAAAGCATGAGTCACATGGAATATGTCTTGGCTAAGAAAATAAAATGTTGAATAAATGCTTTTGTTTTTCTTTAAAAAAATTAAATAATGATATTTATGTTCCTACTTTTGGGGCAATTAAGCCAATGAAAATTAGGAATTAAATTTAAATGGAATAAGCTAATGAAGAGCAACTTTTATGGCTATGCAAGGTGCCTAAGAAAAAAATCCAGCAAAACTTGTGTGAAACAAGTATGAGGAATATTATGAAAATTTACTGAAAGACCTAAACAAATAGAAGTAATGTATAGGAAGATTCAGTGTCAAATATTCATTTGTCTGAAATGCAATTCAAACAGATATCTCAATTGCCTTTCATGGATCCTAAGATCTTGAGCTTGTGCTAATTGAAAATAAACTGTGTGGGAAACGGCAAAAGAAATAGCCAAGCCATTCTTTTTTTTTTTTTTTAA
>NW_023228828.1:0-826 GCF_002007445.2 Ailuropoda melanoleuca
CAATGGTATCAACAGTGTTTCACTCATAGTCTGTTACTACACTTTTCTCCACTGGCATGTGCCTCTCTATCATGTATGATGCAGTAATAGACTTTAGTTGATGATATAAATGCATTTCCTTTATCCTATTTATAGTTTGATTTTGGAGTCCTTGAAACCTCTGTAGGGAGCCCTGGCTTCCAGATCACAGTATGAAAACCATCTAGCTATCGGAAGTAGATCGTCATTGTAGGTGAGAGACATAGGCAGATCTGCATTTAAAATGATGCTTCTGGCTATGAAATGGAGGATGGGTTAAAGAGTGGATGTATTAGAACCCAAGAGATCTGCTAGAAGGTTATGAGAGACAATGGAGGTTTAAACTTCAAAATATGAATTAGAAAAGATGCAATATTTGAGAAGTAAACTTAATAAAACTTAGACAATTCTGAGTTATCAGAATGGATGAATCAGAAGAGCTCATCAGTGGCTTCTCGCTTTGGTGACCACCGTAAGTGATGGTGAAGCCGGTGAAGCCAGCCTGCTGAAGACAGGAACATGTTTCTGTCGGTGCACAGTGAAGCAGATAAAGCATTTCATTTAAGCATAGCGAAGCTAAGGTACTAAATGTCCAGTGAACAGTTGAACACAGACCTAGAACTCAAGAGAAAGGGCTGGTTGTGAATATGATACCCAGATTAATAAGGCCATGGGAGTGATGGCTAAGGAGAAAGTGGAAATTGAAGAGAGAAGAGGGTTACGGGCAAATTCTGGGCCAAATTCTGTTATAGAGCATATAGAAGTAGAGACACTGGTGACATCAGGATAACTAAGTCAAGCAGGAAAG
>NW_023228829.1:0-826 GCF_002007445.2 Ailuropoda melanoleuca
TTGGTGTATGCAGTGAATCATATTGATGAATTTCTAAGGTTTTTTTCTTTTGGCTACATTATAATATTTGATTTGCTAAAATTTAATTAGGACTTTTCCATAGTCATATGGTCTAGAGTTCCCTTTTCATTTATTTCTGTTCTTCATTCTTTATCAAGTTTTGGAATTAAAGTGGTGTTTTAAATGTATTGAGCTTTTCTTCTTTTTTTTCTATGGCCTGGGATGGATACAGTAATGTATATGCATGCTTCAAAAAGCAGCTAATTTTTCCACTACTTAGCCAGTTACAATGAAATAATTGTTCTTCAAATGTGTTTTCTTGCCTACTTTGCACCAACCGTACATGTACACTATACTCCAAATTTCCAAATTTATTTTATCATAAGTTCATGACTAGAATGCATGTGATGTCTTTCTTTAGTGCTAATAATGTCTTTATTTTGAAGAATCATTCCAAAGACCATCTTCTTAATATAACTTCCCTAAATGCCACATTCGGACACATATATACCATCCCCATGGCAATTCACATGTTCTCCCTTTAGTATACCCCACTGGAGTTAATTCATTTAAATGTCTGTCCAATCCTCTGGGAATGAGTGACACTGTTTTTGATTGAGAAAAACAATGGGTAAATAGATGATCACTTCAGACACCTCAAAATCTAATGTATTCTTTCAGCACTGTGCTTCTCAGGTTATGAATACAGAGTTACAGAGAACAGAGAAGCATAGTTTTGATTAACAGAAGCTAACTACTGGGGCGCCTGGGTGGCACAGCGGTTAAGCGTCTGCCTTCGGCTCAGGGCGTGATCCCGGCGTTACGG
>NW_023228830.1:0-826 GCF_002007445.2 Ailuropoda melanoleuca
CACAGCTTGATTAAAAGACATACCTTTAATAAGGGAACAGTTTATTAAGCTTCTTCTTAAATGATGACATCTCCCCAAATCAGCTTTAAGTATACAATTTAACTCTTTGAGAAATATGTAAGGAGACAAGCTGTATTTATTGACCTAGTCCATATATTTCATTTTATAAACAATATTATTTCCAACTGTCTCCCACTGCCTGTCAGTATTTACTGACATAAAATTTTATTTCTAAATAAACTAATCATGTAAGTATTCATTCTATCATCATTCTGACAGAAGAAAACCACAAAGAACTGAGATTCAGGAGAGGAAATTCAGCTGTATAATTTGTAGGACAAGCTTGATTAAATGAAGTCAGAAAATTGTATTTTCTACTCTTCAATGTTAAGCCATTTTCTCTCACAGTGCAAAGAATGGGCCCCAACCCTAAGTGCTTCAGGAAAAAACATCGGGGGAAGAACGATAAAATTAACAGGTCGTAGTTGCCTGTGTTTATCACAGCATTTCAGGGACATATAGAATATGTATAAAAGATGACCGGATGTATAGGAGTATAATCGTTTGGGTCAAGAAGGCTAAATAAGCATGATCAACTTACAGGGAATTCCCTCTTGGAACAATTTAGTTACCTGAATTGTTAAACGACCGTATTTCCTACATATAAATGTAGAGAATCGGGCAGGAATTAAAGCGTACTAAGTACTACTTCCCTGACACTAGTGCCTTGCGAAAAATTCATAACTTCTCTCAAATTCTTCTAGGATAAGATCCAAACTTCACTGTGCAGTCTATAAAATGCTCCTTCATTTGGCTACTTCCTACC
>NW_023228831.1:0-826 GCF_002007445.2 Ailuropoda melanoleuca
TTCTTAGGGCAGTTAGACTGTTCTAGTTCCCAATAGTCCTATAGGTTCTTTCCATGAGGTTTTGAAATATATTATGCAGATTAAAGTTAATCTCCAAATTGGCAAAATCCATTACTCACATTTATGTCTAACATATGTTAGAAAAATTGTCTAAGTAAAGTTGATGAAAATGTGAGCATTTCACCAGATAAAGGCAATGCTGATAGGTCTTAATTTACCTGGATATTTCCCATATGTTTTGTAAATGTCATGTTCTACTCAATACAAAAATTAAGTTGATTTCAAATTGTATAAGATTTTATAATAGATTGGCATTCTTTTTCTCTGGGACACACAAGATATAAGAAAATCATCTAAAAGCTTTTCTTTTTAGTACTGGAAAATAAGACATTTATATCACATTCCCTTTTATCCATGAAGACAATCAGATAACTGAAACAAATAATAATTTGAAAACAATACAGCTAATGGGATAGAGATTGCACATGGGATAAAATAACTCAAAAATTACACTATCATTATTTTAATGAACATATTATTATTTATTCTTTACCAGCCAAGGAAACCTCTCATTCCTTTAAAAATATCCTTTTCCTGAGATCTTAGTTAAGCTTGTCTGAAAATATATTTTGAATCTAAAATACATTTATCTAAATGTATGATTTATCTTCCTCTCTCCATGATACTGCCACACATATCCCCAACTACATTTCTACCATTTTCTTCCATGAAAGTGCTATCCTAAGCATAGTTGTTCTGTTGATAGTTAACACCCAAAAAAGGATGGAATGATCTTAACATCCTAATCCCTTGATTCACAATTGGT
>NW_023228832.1:0-826 GCF_002007445.2 Ailuropoda melanoleuca
GTTTCCAGTCTCACGTTTAGGTCTTTCATCCATTTTGAATTTATTTTTGTGTATGGTGTAAAAAGTGCTCCAGTATTGCCAACACCATTTGTTCAAGAGACTTTTATCCTTTGGATATTCTTTCTTGCTTTGTCAAAGATTAGTTGACCATTTCTGGGTTTTCTATTCTGTTCCATTGATCTGTGTATCTGTTTTTGTGCCAGTACCATACTGTCTTGGTGACTACAGCTTTGTAATATAGCTTGAAGTCTGGAATTGTGATGCCTCCAGCCGCTTCTTTTTCAAAATTGCCTTGGCTATTTGGGGTCTTTTGTGGTTCCATACAAACCTTAGGACTGTTTGTTCCAACTCTGTGAACTGGTGGTATTTTGATAGGGCTTTCATTAAATATGTAGATTGCCTTGGATAATATAGACATTTTAACAATATTTGTTCTTCCAATTCATAAGCACACCATTTCACTGCATTCTTTTCTAACAGCTTTGTTAAGATATAATTCATGTATCATAAAATTCATCCTTTTAAGTGTACAATAAATGGGTTCTAGTATATTCACAAAGTTGTACAACCGTTACCAGTAATTCCAGAAATTTTTCATCACTCTAAAAATTAATCCTATATCCATTAGCAGTCAACCCTCATTCTCTCCTCTCCCCATTCCCTGGAAGCCACTAATCTACTTTCTATCTCTATGAATTTGCCTATTCTGGACATTTCATATAAATGAAATCCTATTATCTGTGGCCTTTGGTGTCTGGCTTCTTTCATTTAACATGTTTTTAAGGTTGATCCATGTTGTAGAATGTATCAATACTTCATTCTCTTT
>NW_023228833.1:0-1338 GCF_002007445.2 Ailuropoda melanoleuca
TGCCACCAGCAGTTTTGATGGGATTTACCCATGAAGCATACATTGTATTGGAGGCTGGTTTGGCCAAATTTTGTTTCTCAGTGCTGCGCTGATCGTGTTTCACTCACGGTAACAAATCACCTTGTTTTTTGTTCCACGTTCTATAAGTCCGATGTGACTTCAAGGGCTTTATCTTCGCACTTTGCTTCTTAGTTCTAAGTGCTGGATGCCTCCAAGGCACATTCACCAAATGGGGAATCTGGTTCCCAAGAAAATTCGGATGTTAGCTGAAGGTGTTATCCTGGACGCTCTTCTTTAATACCAATAAGAAGGGTGCTTAGTCCTCGAAATTCTTGAACTGTTTCATTTATACTCCCTTATTTAAGTGAGATGTTGTTCGTTGATATTTCCCTGGATTGCGTGGTGTCTCAGAGACCACTATGTGGCACTCTCGTCAGGATTCCATGAACACTTTCCTTCATGATTCCCTATTCACGAAGGATGATGATAGTGTAAGACCGTCACTTCACAGTGTTGTTTCTGACAGAAATGGTTTAGGCATTTTCTTTCCATTGCCACCAGCAGTTTTGATAAGATTTACTTATGAAGCAAACATTGCATTGGAGGCTGATTTGGAAAATTTTGTTTTCAGTGCTGTGCTCATCGTGTTTCACTCATGGTAACAAAGCACCTTGATATTTGTTCCACGTTCTATAAGGCCGATGTGACTTCAAGGGCTTTATCTTCGACTTTGTTTCTTGTTTCTAAGTGCTGGATATTTCCCAGTCACATTCACACAATGGGGAAACTGGGTCCCTATTGAAAACGCGGATGTTACCTGGAGGTGTTTTCCTGGACGCTCTTCTTTAATACCAATAAGAAGGGCGCTGAGTCCTCGAATTTCTTGAACTTTTTCATTTATACTCCCTTATTTAAGTGAGATGATGTTCGTTGATATTTCCCTGGATTGTGTGGTGTCTCAGAGACCACTATGTGGCACTCTCGTCAGGCTTCCGTGAACACTTTCCCTCATGTTTCCCTATTCACGAAGGATGATGATAGTGCTAAGACGGCCACTGCACAGTGTTGTTTCTGACAGAAATGGGTGAGGCTTTTTTGTTTCATTGCCACCAGCAGTTTTGATGGGATTTACCCATTAAACAAATATTGCATTGGAGGCTGGTTTGGCCAAATATTGTTTCTCAGTGCTGTGCTCATCGAGTTTCACTCACGGTAACAAAGCACCATGATTTTTGTTCCACGTTCTATAACGCCGATGTGATTTCAAGGGCTTTATCTTCGCTCCTTGTTTCTTGGTTCTAAGTGCTGGATATTTCCAAGGCACATTCACCCAATGGG
>NW_023228833.1:1679-5507 GCF_002007445.2 Ailuropoda melanoleuca
ATCGTGTTTCACTCACGGTAACAAAGCACCTTGATTTTTGTTCCACGTTCTATAAGGCCAATGTGACTTCAAGGGCTTTATCTTCGCACTTTGTTTCTTGGTTCTAAGTAGTGCTGGATATTTACAAGGCACATTCACCCAATGGGTAATTGTGGTAAAGGAAACGCGGAATGAGCTGGAGGTGTTATCCTGGACGCTCTTCTTTAATAACAATAAGAAGGGCGCTGAGTCCTCGAAATTCTTGAACTTTTTCATTTAGACTCCCTTATTTAAGTGAGATGATGTTCGTTGATATTTCCCTGGATTGTGTGGTGTCTCAGAGACCACTATGTGGCACTCTCGTCAGGCTTCCGTGAACACTTTCCCTCATGTTTCCCTATTCACGAACGATGATGATAGTGCTAAGACGGCCATTGCACAGTGTTGTTTCTGACAGAAATGGTTTAGGCATTTTCGTTCCATTGCCACCAGCAGTTTTGATGGGATTTACCCTTGAAGCAAACTTTGCATTGGAGGCTGGTTTGGCCAAATTTTGTTTCTCAGTGCTGTGCTCATCGTGTTTCACTCACGGTAACAAAGCACCTTGATTTTTGTTCCACGTTCTATAAGGCCAATGTGACTTCAAGGGCTTTATCTTCGCACTTTGTTTCTTGGTTCTAAGTGCTGGATGCTTCCAAGGCACATTTACCCAATGGGGAATCTGGGTCCCAAGGAAATGCGGATGTTAGCTGGAGGTGTTATCCTGGACGCTCTTCTTTAATACCAATAAGAAGGGCGCTGAGTCCTCGAAATTCTTGAACGTTTTCATTTAGACTCCCTTATTTAAGTGAGATGATGTTCGTTGATATTTCCCTGGATTGTGTGGTGTCTCAGAGACCACTATGTGGCACTCTCGTCAGGCTTCCGTGAACACTTTCCCTCATGTTTCCCTATTCACGAAGGATGATGATAGTGCTAAGACGGCCACTGCACAGTGTTGTTTCTGACAGAAATGGTTTAGGCATTTTCGTTCCATTGCCACCAGCAGTTTTAATGGGATTTACCCATGAAGCAAACATTGCATTGGAGGCTGGTTTGGCCAAATTTTGTTTCTCCGTGCTGTGCTGATCGTGTTTCACTCACGGTAACAAAGCACCTTGATTTTTGTTCCACGTTCTATAAGGCCGATGTGACTTCAAGGGCTTTATCTTCGCACTTTGTTTCTTGGTTCTAAGTGCTGGATGCTTCCAAGGCACATTTACCCAATGGGGAATCTGGGTCCCAAGGAAATGCGGATGTTAGCTGGAGGTGTTATCCTGGACGCTCTCCTTAGATAACGATAAGAAGTGCGCTGAGTCCTCGAATTTCTTGAACTTTTTCATTTATACTCCCTTATTTAAGTGAGATGATGTTCGTTGATATTTCCCTGGATTGTGTGGTGTCTCAGAGACCACTATGTGGCACTCTCGTCAGGCTTCCGTGAACACTTTCCCTCATGATTCCTATTCATGAAGGATGATGATAGTGCTAAGATGGCCACTGCACAGTTTTGTTTCTGACAGAAATGATTTAGGCATTTTCGTTCCATTGCCACCAGCAATTTGATGGGATTTACCCATGAAGCAAACATTGCTTTCGAGGCTGGTTTGGACAAATTTTGTTTCTCAGTGCTGTGCTGGTCGTGTTTCACTCATGGTAACAAAGCACCTTGATTTTTGTTCCACGTTCTATAAGGCCAATGTGACTTCAAGGGCTTTATCTTCGCACTTTGTTTCTTGGTTCTAAGTGCTGGATGCTTCCAAGGCACATTTACCCAATGGGGAATCTGGGTCCCAAGGAAATGCGGATGTTAGCTGGAGGTGTTATCCTGGACGCTCTTCTTTAATACCAATAAGAAGGGCGCTGAGTCCTCGAAATTCTTGAACTTTTTCATTTAGACTCCCTTATTTAAGTGAGATGATGTTCGTTGATATTTCCCTGGATTGTGTGGTGTCTCAGAGACCACTATGTGGCACTCTCGTCAGGCTTCCGTGAACACTTTCCCTCATGTTTCCCTATTCACGAAGGATGATGATAGTGCTAAGACGGCCACTGCACAGTGTTGTTTCTGACAGAAATGGTTTAGGCATTTTCGTTCCATTGCCACCAGCAGTTTTAATGGGATTTACCCATGAAGCAAACATTGCATTGGAGGCTGGTTTGGCCAAATTTTGTTTCTCCGTGCTGTGCTGATCGTGTTTCACTCACGGTAACAAAGCACCTTGATTTTTGTTCCACGTTCTATAAGGCCAATGTGACTTCAAGAGCTTTATCCTCGCACTTTGTTTCTTGTTTCTAAGTGCTGGATGTTTCCAAGGCACATTCACCCAATGGGGAATCTGGGTCTCTATTGAAAACGTGGATGTTAGCTGGAGGTATTATGCAGGACGCTCTTCTTTAATACCAATAAGAAGGGCGCTGAGTCCTCGAAATTCTTGAACTTTTTCATTTATACTCCCTTATTTAAGTGAGATGATGTTCGTTGATATTTCCCTGGATTGTGTGGTGTCTCAGAGACCACTATGTGGCACTCTCGTCAGGCTTCCGTGAACACTTTCCCTCATGTTTCCCTATTCACGAACGATGATGATAGTGCTAAGACGGCCATTGCACAGTGTTGTTTCTGACAGAAATGGTTTAGGCATTTTCGTTCCATTGCCACCAGCAGTATTGATAGGATTTACCCATTAAGCAAACATTGCATTGGAGGCTGGTTTGGCCAAATTTTGTGTCTCAGTGCTGTACTCATCGTGTTTTACTCACGGTAACAAAGCACCTTGATTTTTGTTCCACGTTCTATAAGTCCGATGTGACTTCAAGGGCTTTATCTTCGCACTTTGTTTCTTGGTTCTAAGTGCTGGATGCTTCCAAGGCACATTTACCCAATGGGGAATCTGGGTCCCAAGGAAATGCGGATGTTAGCTGGAGGTGTTATCCTGGACGCTCTTCTTTAATACCAATAAGAAGGGCGCTGAGTCCTCGAAATTCTTGAACGTTTTCATTTAGACTCCCTTATTTAAGTGAGATGATGTTCGTTGATATTTCCCTGGATTGTGTGGTGTCTCAGAGACCACTATGTGGCACTCTCGTCAGGCTTCCGTGAACACTTTCCCTCATGTTTCCCTATTCACGAAGGATGATGATAGTGCTAAGACACGGCCACTGCACAGTGTTGTTTCTGACAGAAATGGTTTAGGCATTCATTCCATTGCCACCAGCCATTTTGATGGGATTTACCCATGAAGCAAACATTGCATTGGAGGCTGTTTTGGGGAAATTTTGCTTCTCAGTGCTGTGCTGATCCTGTTTCACTCACGGTAACAAAGCACGTTGATTTTTGTTCCAGTTCTATAAGGCCGATGTGACTTCAAGGGCTTTATCTTCGCACTTTGTTTCTTGGTTCTAAGTGCTGGATGCTTCCAAGGCACATTTACCCAATGGGGAATCTGGGTCCCAAGGAAATGCGGATGTTAGCTGGAGGTGTTATCCTGGACGCTCTTCTTTAATACCAATAAGAAGGGCGCTGAGTCCTCGAAATTCTTGAACGTTTTCATTTAGACTCCCTTATTTAAGTGAGATGATGTTCGTTGATATTTCCCTGGATTGTGTGGTGTCTCAGAGACCACTATGTGGCACTCTCGTCAGGCTTCCGTGAACACTTTCCCTCATGTTTCCCTATTCACGAAGGATGATGATAGTGCTAAGACGGCCACTGCACAGTGTTGNCGGCCAGAGCAGAGTGTTGTTTCTGACGGAAATTATTACGGCATTTTCGTTCCATTGCCACCAGCAGTTTTGATAGGATTTACC
>NW_023228833.1:5684-5866 GCF_002007445.2 Ailuropoda melanoleuca
GCTGGATATTTGCAAGGCACATTCACCCAATGGGGAATCTAGGTCCCTATTGAAAACGCGGATGTTAGCTGGGGGTGTTATGCTGGACGCTCTTCATTAATACTAATAAGGAGGGCTCTGAGTCCTCGAAATTCTTGAACTTTTTCATTTATACTGCCTTATTTAATTGAAATGAAGTTCGT
>NW_023228834.1:0-826 GCF_002007445.2 Ailuropoda melanoleuca
ATTGCATGGTGCACTGGGTGTTATACGCAAGTAATGAATCATGGAACTTTACATCAAAAACTGGGGATGTAGTGTATGGTGACTAACATAATAAAATCATTAAAAGTTAATTAATTAATTAAAAAAAAGACAAAGAATCACTGTGAACTCTTGCCAGAAAGTAACAATCCCCAAGAGCTAAAAAATTATGGCTGAGTTTGAAATACAAAAATCCCTAGTCTTAGATAGGGAAAAAGCCTACATAACATTCCAGTATGGTACAGGCACCTTGATATTTAGCGTTTCAAACTCCAAGATTCTGCCTGTCCAGTGTCGTACTTAAAAGGGAAGGATGCTACTTGGGTTAAAAGTTGTGTTGAAAAAAACAAGGAAAATGGTCTGTTACTGAGGCCTCACCCTTCCTCTCTGGACTCTGTTGTTGTCCAAACCCATCTCCACAGTCTTGAATGAAACAGCTCCCCTGAGCTTTTCAATCTCATTTTCCTCTGCCCACCCTACATCCTCTTAGATGTAGTGGTCATCAAACACAACCAAGTGCCTGCACAGAGCCTTCATGTCTCCTTCGCAGCTGGAAACAATGCATCCCTCTAGATCAGCAGTGATCCTTGGTTATCCTTCCCTCTTGCAATGAGGCACCTTATAGCTTACAGGGTAGTTGTAGGGACCCCATAGTTGTAGGGAATCTATTACTTAAAATTTGAAATGCTTAAAAAGAATGATTTTTGAAAACATACCTTCATTTCCTCATTTTTTTTAAATTTTTTTTTAAGATTTTATTTATTTATTTGACAGAGATAGAGACAGCCAGAGAGAGAGGGAACACAAG
>NW_023228835.1:0-826 GCF_002007445.2 Ailuropoda melanoleuca
CAATTAGACTCTTTAATAATATAGATGAGACATGATCTTGCATCCGGCTTGAAGTGAGGTAGAGGCAAGGGGATGGACAAAAGGGTGAGCATTTGTTAAGCATGTGTTAAGGGTAGTTATTGACTGGCTGATGATGGAGTGAGAGGCTATAGTGTAAGGGGTCTGGACACCTAGCTAGAAGGGTATGTCGTTCAATGAAATGAGGAGATTAAGAGGCAAAGAATTTCTTTTTGGACAGGCCGAGGCTAATATGGGATTTAAATGTAAAGGAGCTGTCTGGTCTAGAAGAGAGAGAGCTGGGTGTCCTTATAGCAGGAATGGTGCCAGTGTAGGAGAGGCCTGGCTGTGACCACCCAGGAGTTTACAAGTAAGGGCGTCCAAACCCTGCTAAGAATCTTCTTTTAAGGAAAGCATCTTATGGGATCCAAACCCTGCTAAGGGCGTCCAAACCCTGCTAAGAATCTTCTTTTAAGGAAAGCATCTTATGGGATCTTTAGGTTTAAGAACGCTTCTAGAATTTTCAGCCATCACCTTTCTTTCTCTTGTTGCCAGAGTGATACATCCCCACCTCATACTTGGAAAGAAGCGTCTGGTCCCAATGTCATCCTCTATTGCTAGCCTCTGCTGATGGGAGGATTGTCTCTCCTTGTCTTGGTGGTTGTCCCCAGCCTGCTTGGCTGATGAGCCTATGTACCTCTGTTCTCTGTACGGATGAAGTATGGTGGTCATTGGGTTAGACACTAGCACTTAATGATCTTTCCTGCTGGTTCAACCCCTATCCCATCTCTTTTTACTAATCCTCCAAGCCCAGTTAGGGGGACCCCCC
>NW_023228836.1:0-1241 GCF_002007445.2 Ailuropoda melanoleuca
TTTTCCAATAAAATGCATCCAAGTGAGATCGACTTCTCATTTTAGAGTGGCTCTTATCCCATTACAGGGGAACACATTTTGTCCTTAGGGAAAACATTTATAATACTCACTCATCTGATAACAAAAATAGCTCTGGGTTTCATCAAATCCTTCTACCAGGCTACGAATTGCATACCTATTACTTGCTTCAGTGGGTTAGAAATTTATAGTTTACATGACACGTGACAACCTTGACTAATATTGATATTCAAATTTTATCTTGCTGAGGTGGCAATATTTAATGTTGAGTCTATGAAGTGCTTTAATAAGCCAGTTTACTTTCAACTGGATGCCTACTTTAATAGCAGAACCAAATTTTACAGATGAGATTTTTTTTTTTTTTAGGAGAGAGAGGAGCTAATTCTGAAACCATTTTACAGGATACCACCTACACAAAAGCAGACTTATAAGAGAGAAAAGCTCGATACAAAATATCTCCAAGGAGCACTTGAAATCACAGGCATGAAGTTTATATATATACCATTTAAGAAAGTGCAGTGAAATTGAATAACTAGTAGATGACAGATTATAGAAGACAGTCTTTCTTTTCCTACCTCCCTTTCTCTCTTTTTTCCCCTCCCTCCCTTCCTTCTTTTTTTCCTTCCTTCTTTTTTTCCTTCCCTCCTTCCTCTCATTCTCTCTCTGTCTCCCCCTCTCCCTCTCTTCTCTTCCCTCCTTCTCTTTATCACTAATATTCCTAAAGCCATGACAATCATTTTGGTTATGTGAGATTCCTCGGGTCTTTATTTAAGCCATTAGCAAGATTCCAAGAGAAAGGTTATCAAAAATACTCTTGTGTGGTATTATTTCACCTGGCTGATGGCAATTTTATAAATTTCTAATCCACTAACATGGAATTTTGCACAATTAATAATTTGTTATATTTCAAAGACTTAGATTTATGTTCTTCCTAGTTCAACTGAGGTTTTAACCTGTAAGTGTCTGTATGTTCAAATTTTGATCTTATTTTTATATTTTATTAGATTGGGAGAAGAGGGGCACAGAGAGGTTAGGTCATACAGCTAGGAAGTGGCAGAATTGGAATCTGAACCCAGGCTGTTCAACTCCAAGTTCTTACTCAGATGAGATGTTCACTTACAAGGAAGCGTGTCTCTGCCCCAAGCCCTGAGGGCTTCCGCTATTCATTCCCCTCCAACAAAGAAAGGGGAAGAAAGAAGAAGAAGACATGACAGAGTATGTGC
>NW_023228837.1:0-6172 GCF_002007445.2 Ailuropoda melanoleuca
TAAAACTCTTAGAAGAAAACATGAAGGTAAACCTTTGTGACCTTGGATTTAGCAAAAATTTCTTACATATGGCACCAAAAGTAAAAGAAACAACAGAAAAAATAAATTGGACTTCATCATAATTAAAAACTTTGTGTTTCAGTACAATTTTGTACATGGCCAAACCTGTCATATAATCTTATCAGTTCTATTTTCTTTCCCCCTTGGAGACATACATCCTAGAGCATTCCATCCTTCTGTAGATAAATGGTCAATTTCCTAGAAATATCTAAGCTAATAAAGTTGAAGTTAAAAGTGATTTAAAAAAATGAACTAAACTAAATAATAGAGGTACTTGTTATTTTTGTAAATAGGTAGTATAGAAAAGACTGTATAACAGAAATTAATCCAACAAAACGCAAATAAATATGAGATTTTTTAAACCATCAACTGACAGTCACTAATGTACACTAGAGGTGGAAGAGTAAACTAATACAACCTTTCTGAAAGATAAGGTGGTGACGTGTATCAAAATTTAAAATAAGTCTGTCATTTGGGTGATGACCTAACTCTGAGGAACTTATCTGCTAAAGGGTCAACTGTACAAGTCTACAAAATGGATCCCCTACAATAGCCACTGTAGCATTAATTATAACATTTTTAATGGAAAAAAAAAAGTATCCATCAGCAAGGGTTAGGTATAAATGATAGTGTGCTGGTGAATGTTTACCAGTAACTTCTCCCAGTGGGAGGGGTAAGTCCTGCCTTGCAGCACTTGCCAGTTTCCACAGTGTGAATACTCCCCATCACGGCTGATTTCAAGCAATCAAAGTGAAGTCTCTGAACAGAGGATTTAGAAGAAATGTGTACAACTGGCTTTCATGAGTAGATACAAGCTAAGTGCAGCACACCACTTAACAACAAAGATACACTGCAACTCTAACAAGCCATAAACATGATGCAAAAGATTTATATTAACATGGCCAGATATCCATTACATATTACTGGATGAAAACAGCCAATTACATACTGAACAACTTATGTTGTATAATCTCTAACAGTATGAACTTACGTGTGTGTATTTTGTCATTTTAGAAGAAAAAGAATCATACAACAGTGATGTATCAACACTACGTTCAGACTAGTTTTGCCCAGAGCAACAGAAGTATATCTAACTTTCATGCAGTCTCTAAACCAGATTAAGATCTTCATTTTAGGGGCACCTGGGTGGCTCAGTCATTAAGCGTCTGCCTTCGGCTCAGGGCGTGATCCCAGAGTCCTGGGATTGAGCCCTGAATCAGGCTCCTCCGCTGGGAGCCTGCTTCTTCCTCTCCCACTCCCCCTGCCTATGTTTCCTCTCTAGCTGGCTGTCTCTCTCTCCGTCAAATAAATAAATAAAATCTTTAAAAAAAAAAAAGTCTTCATTTTAAAACAGAATTGCAAAAGACCAACAGAGTTGGCTTCAAAATAATTAAAAGCTTCTGTATTAAATAGTACAAAACAAAGAGAAAAACAAAAGACTGGGGTTAAGTTATTTACAGTAAATATGAAAAAGCCTAATTTCATATATATGTTGAAAACTCGTTAAATAGACAAAGGAAATAAAGAGACAATTTACAAAATAAGAGATCCAACTAGAAACAAACACATGGGCAAATGATCATTCTCACGAGTGATCAAGTAAATGCAAATTTTAAAATTACATTCAATTTCTTTGCTTATGAACTTACTGATACCCTCATAATATTGCTCATGATGTTAGAAATCAGATACAATCACTTCAAGATGTGTTTTAGGTGTGTGCAGTCAACTCATAGAATTGTTTATCTCCTCAGACATACAATTAACATTTCTATTAATCTCTTCTAATAAAGTGTGTGTGTTTAAAAAATGCTAACTCCGGGGGCGCATGGGTGGCTCAGTCAGTTGAGAGTCTGCCTTTGGCTGGGGTGGAGCCCCAAGTCCAGCTCCCTGCTCTGCGGGGAGCCTGCTTCTCCCTCTCCTCTGCCTGCCACTCCCCCTGCTTATGCTCTGTCAAACAAATTTTTTAAAACCTTAAAAAAAATAAAATAAAATAAAAAATGCTAACTCCACCAAGAAATTCATCACAGCAAAATTTTAAAAATGGTAACATTGGCGGGGGGCGGGGGGGCCTGGATGGCTTAGTCAGTTAAGAGACTAACTCTTGATTTAGGCTCAGGTCATAATGTCAGTTCATGATCTCAGGGTCATGAGATCGAGCCCCAAGTTGGGCTCATGCACTGGGTGTGGAGCCTGCTTAAGATTCTCTTTTTCATTCTCCCTCTGCCCCTCCACCCTCAAAAAAAAAAATGGGAACATTGGGAGAAATATAAATGTCCCCCCCAAAATGAGAATAAGCAAGCAAATTAATATATATCCTCTAAAAGAATACTATACAGGTGCTCCTGGGTGGCTCAGCCAGTTAGGCATCCAGTTAAGTGTCTGACTCTTGGTTTCTGCTTGGGTGTGATCTCGGGATCATGAGATAAGAGTCCCATGTAGGGCTCCGCTCAACAAGGAGTCTGCTTGTCCCTCTCCCTCCACTCCTTGCCCCACTCGTGCACTCTCTCTTGCACTCTCTCCCTCTCAAATAAAACCTTTAAAAAAATATATTATCAGCAATTCTAAATATTAATATGAAGTATACACAGCTAAATAGAAAATACAACATAATGTTAAAATTACACAGTATGATTACATCTTTGCAAGAAACATAAAAATAAAACAAACTAGAAAGGATCACACACACAAAAAATCATGTTTCTTAGGTTAGTACACTCTGGATAAATTTATGAATCAATTTAAAAAGTTTTTCAAACTTTGTGTGAAAACTGATTCCATTATTTTATAGTATTTCAAAATCACTGAAAAATCAAACATAAACACTGTACACCTGAAACTACTGTAACATTTTGTGTCAATACTATACTTCAGGGGCGCCTGGGTGGCTCAGTCGTTAAGCGTCTCCCCTCGGCCCAGGGCATGATCCCAGGGTCCTGGGATCGAGCCCCACATTGGGCTCCTCCGCTGGGAGCCTGCTTCTTCCTCTCCCACTCCCCCTACCTGACCCCTCTCTCGCTGGCTGTCTGTCAAATGAATAAATAAATAAATGAATCTTTAAAAAAAAATACTATACTTCAAAAAAAAGTTAATATCTTTTAAAAAAGTTATTAACATAGAATGAACTGTCATTCTTTTGAAGGTCAACATCAAAACAACATAATGTATTTCTTAGGAATGTAAGAAAATTCTTAAGTGGAAGAAAATAAACACTTCTCGATTCAAACTCTATTAAATACAACAGTTTTCCTCATCATTAAACTTCACTATTTTAGAAAACAATCATACCACCAAAGGATAGCTATCTCAAATGCTCTTACTTCATTCCAAAAAGAGAATAAAATACAATATAAATTCAGTTGGTTGCATACTGTTTGAAGATACATTATATAAAGGAAGAATATATTTAATAGAAAAAAATAAATCATGTGTGACCCTATGATTCAATACACTGGGATGCACAATGCATTAATTAATTCTGGGAAGGACAGATCATAATTTGAGTAGCAACTCACAGATAAGACTCTAGGGATTAGAAAAACCCTAGACGAGATTCTCTGTTCCCATAATAAGCATGGCCTGGGGTGGAAAGCCCTACAGCAAATGTGTTTCTCAAAGGACACAGCTGGGGATTTTGATGAAAATATATTTGGAGTCAAGATTTCCTAAGAAATACTATTAATGAAGTCTTCCTATGATTTCCTCCATTAGAATTTTATGGATAGGAAAATACAAACTGTTTATCAGAAACTAATCAAGCAACATATCAGCATCTTCTCTCACAAAACATGGGAAACTTTGGGGACTCATCATTACGAGAGATGCATATGTGCCCAAAATTTTTAGTCATTTCTAATGTGCTCCATGTAACTAGCATCTCAGATGGTGACCCAGTGCCAAATAAGAGAAACCAGGACGTTCCTACCATTTAT
Organism: Ailuropoda melanoleuca; assembly: GCF_002007445.2. Taxonomy (NCBI): domain Eukaryota; kingdom Metazoa; phylum Chordata; class Mammalia; order Carnivora; family Ursidae; genus Ailuropoda; species Ailuropoda melanoleuca. The sequence goes on from NW_023228837.1 coordinate 3,993, forward strand.
TAGTCCTTGAACACATCATGGCCCTTCCATCTCTAGACTGTGTCCCCTCTACGCTTGGCTCCAAGAGGAGCCGCTATTATGCCAATTTATTAGTTCCCATTAGGAATTGATTGGTAATAAAAATAGAGCTTGATTTCAAGTATCTTTTGTTTTAACACTCCCTAGCTCTGCTTTCAAATTATTCAAAATTATTCAAATTATTTGAAATATATTTGCCTACATTTCAAGTCAAGAAATCCTCATAAGTCGATTTCTATCTTGGACAAAAGCAGCCCATTCTGAATGTTGGTCATAAATGGAAACAGGCTTTAGGGCCTATTGAATAATCTCCCTGGGCTTGCGTGTGATAGCCCAGAATGTGAACAGCTCCAAAGAGAATGGGAACAGCACCAACTGATAGGTGTCTTTCTCAGCTAAAATGACAAGATTACTTCTATATCACGTGCCTCCACCTGAGTGTGAATCCACTTGGCAAGAATATCTCAGGCTACTACTTATCTATTTAGTGCCTTGGGCAGCTGGCAGGTGCTCTACTGTAGGAGAAGTAAGCCAGGTGAGGCAGATTTCCTGGACAAGGATCTCTCAAGAGACATTCTAATAACCCATGGCCAGATTAGCAGAGTTCTCAATACAGTAAGAGATGTATTTCCATCACCTTAAACAGCTGCCAGATACGAAAAAAAAAAGAGAGAGAAAGAGAGAGAGAAGAGCCACGTTGTAAGTCTCCTTTATAATGTGTGAATGGTTTTTCTCAGGACACTGCTTGACATACGAGTTCTGCGCTTGGTCTATGTAACCACCTCCGGAAAGGTCAGGGGAGAATGTGCGCAACCAAAACTCCTTCTGTATAACCCAGCCTGACACCCTTGCTCATCTCCCACCCCGGGACCTGGGAGAGGAAGGCACAAGGGACGTGACAATGAGGAGGAAATGCGGCAGGGCAGTGGGGCTGGCAAGAGAAGCTGCACTGGCCCAGCTCTTTCTGAGCAAAGACACCAAGCCAAGGAGCAGAGCACCTCTCCTTTGTTCTCCAGAGTCTGGCAAGACCCGACTGCTCCACCCCGACCAGCAACACCACCCTCTGCCCAGCCGAGCCCTGCGAGATCCCCCATGACTCTCCTTCACCTGTGACTGTTCTCCGTTTCCCCTGCACATGCCCAACTCCAAATCTGCAATCCAGCTGAAAAGAACGTGAGGAAAAGGCCACAGCTGGGAGGAAAGCAGGGGTCGGTAAATTCCAAACACCCTCCTGGCACCTCCAAGGGTATCAGGCGCTTCTGAAGACCCAGGCCGAAGAGTCTAGCTGTTCCTTCTTTGGTCATGGAGCCCTTTCTCCAGAATGCAGACAAGAGACACAGGAAGTCGCCTTCTTGAAGTTTCTCTGACATAGCCATGACAACTGAGGGCAGCAGTTCAGAAAATCAGCCCACTATCTGTTTTTCTGGTTTCAATGAAAGCCCCATGGGGGGTGGAGGGGGGGTGGGCACAGTCATGGAAGAAGAAATGAACAGAACTACCAGCTCCAAATACAAGGCAGTCCCCCAAATGCACTCCACCGAGGTGTATGGGGACTCCCAGTGCCCAGGCGCGAATGGCCAACCTGCTCTCACTGAAAACTGCAGGGCCTGGGCAACAGAGATTCTCCATAAGCCAGTGAAAAGCACTGCTTAAAGGCCAATGAAGGGGGAAAAAAATAGTAGTGAGTCAAAGGTAGTGGCCTCCCAGTACCTACGAAAGCACCGGGGCCTAAGCAGGGCAGCACTTGAACAGGGCACCTGCCCCTCCGGCTCCAGCCCTGCGCCTGCCAGGATATCGCCCTTCCTGCAGGAAGCAAGAGACCCATGCTGATACGACAGGAGGCTTTTGATACCATGCCCTGTGAAGGCAGTGAAACTATCAGCAGCATGCCAGGCAGCATGAGGGCAGCTCTGGACGGACTCGCTAATGCCTCTTCGCTCTTGCCCAGAGCTGTCGGAGCTGCCTGCAGGGCGCTCAGAGTTGCTTCGGAGGGGAGGGGGAGGACAGTGAGGGCAGCCAGGAGCCCACCGGACCTGCCAATGCCTCCTGGAGAGCCTGTCACTACCAGAGGGCTGGGGCTCAGGCCCCTCATCCCGGGAGGAGCTGGGGCAGAAAGTGGCCACGATGCCAGGGCTGTGGAGGGAAAGCAGAGAACGCTGCAA
>NW_023228838.1:0-826 GCF_002007445.2 Ailuropoda melanoleuca
CCATGAGAGCAGAGCCCAATGCGGGTCTCAATTCCAAGACCACAAGATCATGACCTGAGCAGAAACCAAGAGTCAGACATTTAAGTGACTGAGCCACCAGGCGCCCCATAAATAAATATTTTTTTTAAATGCTGACAAGCAGGGTCCCATGCAACTTGTGGAAGGAAGCAGCTAAAGAAGCAGGAGGTATGCAAGAGCACAGAAAAGGAAAAGGCCAGAAGAGGAACACAAACCTCTCCAAGTTCCCAACCTTGTCCAAGTCCAGCCATGTTTCAATACTCTCAGTTGTAAGAAAAATATCTGGGCCTCCTAAAAGGTTTTTCCTCCCCGACAATAAAAAAAAAAGAAAGAGAGAGAAATCAGTGCTTGATCAAACTGATATTTTCAATCCAAATCACAGCTTGTTAAGAGAGAGATGTAAATCCAGAGCCGGCCAGCGGGCAGGGAGGAGGGGGTGGGGATTTCTTTAAATGTATTTCCACCTACACAAAACGTAACTGTGTCGATTACAGTATTTTGAAAGTATTTTCAGCAGCTCAATGAGAAAGAAAAGTGGAGTCAACAAAAAAGGAGCCCTGGGATGCAGTCTACCTCAATGCTAGCATGCTGTTGGCCACCATTACTCCCTGCCCCAACCACTATTTACTTGTTTGACAGTTGAGAATGACAACCAAGGTAAATTTCACACACGAATAAGCCCACAAATGGTGCTCTCAGCCTCCAAGGGCAGAAGTCACATCTGCCAATGTATTTTGTACCATCCCTGGCTCAGTGCCCCATGAAGGTAAAGAGCTTAATGAATGCTTCCAGTGGTGCCAATGGCTGA
>NW_023228839.1:0-826 GCF_002007445.2 Ailuropoda melanoleuca
AAAAAAAAAACAAAAACAAAACCAACCCTAGCTCAGCGATAAATTATCGTGGTAAGTTATTTTTCAAGCCAATTTTTAGTTGTTCAAACTAGAAGAAATGGAGAAAGCCTTAGAGTGGAGATAAGACTCTAGGGAAAGGAAATAAAGGAACTGTTCCTTTTGCATGTTTCCTAAATACTCCCCGGTGGCTCTTAATGAGCTGCATTATTGCGTTTTGGCTCTGGAGCTGGATGGAGCTCTGCCATAAATTAGCAAGATGGAGAGAATTTGAATGAGGGTACTGCACAGACAAGCATACAGGAAACCTCTTCCTCATATTCCATTTGGCTGGATTCTGATTCTGTGGATAAATGGTTGGCATCCTGAGGGCCATCTGAAAGTTACCCAACTTTCCAAAGAACTTTCTAGAATCACTGGGTCGACAGCTCTGCTACTCAGGTAAATTTACAGTGACCAGACACGTTGTCTTAAGCCACTTGCATACGCTGTTCCCAGTTGTCCCTTCTCCTTTAATTAAGAAAACCCATTGATTATTTGTCTGAATGAAATAAATTTGATGTTCCCCAAGAACAATGGAGTGCTTCTATTACAAAACAGATTAGAACCAGAAAGGATGGGGCACCTGGGTGGCTCAGTCGGTTAAGTGTCTGTCTTCAGCTCAGGTCATGATCCCAGGGTCCTGGGATCCAGTTCCATGTCAGGCTCCCTAGTCAGTTGGGAGTCTGTTTCCCCCTCTGCCCCTCCCCCTGCTCATGCTTGTTCTCTCTCTCTCTCAAAAATAAATTTCAAAAATCTTAAAAAAAAAAAAAAAAAAAACCAGAAAGGA
>NW_023228840.1:0-826 GCF_002007445.2 Ailuropoda melanoleuca
ACACTTGTCCAGATCTTAGTGTATTCTCCTCCTTTCCAAGAGGACTGAAGGATTTTCTTACATAACTTGAGCTCACAAATAGACAACCAACCAAAAAAACAAATTTTAAAAAGGTTAACAAACCAGATTCTCTGTCATTTCTTGCCACCTGCCTGAAATCTCTGAATGATCAGATCATAAAACCAGATTCCCCATCATTGCTGCTTATTAGCCATGTGCCTCTGACTTACTAGGGTAACTGTTAGCTTGCACAAGTAAAAGTTGCCTTAAGTGCAACTCTTGGATAAATAGAGTGTGTTTGCATTTCACAATTAGACCTTACTTTCACAAAGGGCATTTTCTAACAAGAAATCCAGTCTCAGCAAATATGATTTTTAAGTTGAAACTTCTAATCAACACAAGCTATATCTGGTCAATAAAAAGCTGAACAGAAATAATATTAATTTTTAAGTTATTTTTCCATCTTTGTGGCTACTGATAAGCTTTTGATCATTAGCAATAAAGTGCTGGAGTTGGAGTTTGGGCACAAGTGCTGGGTCTACTGCGTAATAGCTGTGTGTTCTTAGGCTCCTCCATAGTCCTTTCCATCTTTTGCCAGTCAAATAGGGAATAATAACTATATCTCAAAGACTCACATGAGTATTAAGTAAATCAATTTAGGTAAAACACTTAACATGATACCTGGCACAAAATAATCCCAGGAAATGCTAAAGATTAGTGCTATAACAATTACTAGATGATAGTAATATAATGTAAAGTCTATTATGCACATGGTATATAGCATATAGTGTATTATGTACTATGTATACAACCATATATACTATGT
>NW_023228841.1:0-826 GCF_002007445.2 Ailuropoda melanoleuca
GGGAGGAGGGCCGAGGACCGGGCTGCATCCCAGTCGAAGGACCGGAACACACTGAACACACTGTGTCTGTAAGACGTCCCCCAAAACCACCTCGGGGGGGCCGGGAGGAGGCGGTGACCTACTTTTTGTTTAACGCCGGCCCACGGGGTCTCTCTCCTCGTCCCCGTGGTGTATCCCCCACAAATGCATGCTGCCCTCCTACCCCTGAGCTGGGGAACCCCAGAGCGAGGGGTGGGAGGCCCCTGCCTCTTCCCGGAGGACGGAGGACGACTCTAGGCCAGGCAGTGCAGGGGCAGAGCCAGCCCTCAGCAAAGTTTCCAAATTGGTGACAGTTTTTGGTGTCTTTCTTTGCGTCGCTCTCCCCTCTCTCGCCAGGTCCAAGTTCAGAGGTCTGGAGTGTGAGCTGTGGGGTCAGACAGGTGGGGCTGGAAGGACACCCACGCACGCGGGGCCCTGGCCTGCGTGGGGGCAGCTGCCTCGCCCTCTTCCGGCTTGCCCCCCCGCCCCCCGCCAGCAGCGAAGGGGCTTTAGCTCACAGGTGTCCTCTGCCAGGAGGCACCCTCCCCAGCCCAGGGTTCCCGGGGTGAGAGGCTTCCGGTGCAAACACTGGGAACATCCCAGGCCCTCCGGGCCAACTGGCTGCCCTGTCTCTGCCCCACTGCTGCTCTGGGCTGGGGAACACGAAGGCTGAATGTCAAGGCCTGGTGCAGGGGGAGAGAAGCCCCTGGAGGCCGGGCCACAGGGCCGCGGGGCCATGTATCCTCCAGGACCCTGCGCACAGCAGCCAGAGTGTCCTTACAGCATGAACCCTGCTGCGTGCCCACCC
>NW_023228842.1:0-826 GCF_002007445.2 Ailuropoda melanoleuca
ATAAATAAATAAATAAATAAATAAATAAATAAAGACACCTGCAGATTGAAAGTGAGGGGATGAGGAAACATTTATCCTGCAAATGGATGTTAAAAGAAAGCCAGAGTATCAATACCTATATTGGACAAGGTAGACATTAAAACAAAGACTGTAACAGGAGATGACAAAGGATGCTATATAATAATAGAGGGGACAATCCAACAAGAAAATATAACAATTTTAAATATTTATGCACCTAACATAGCAGCACCCAAATACATAAAGCAGTTAGTCACAAACATAAAGAAACTAATTGATAATAATACAATCATAGTAGCGGACTTTAACACCCCACTTACACCAACGGACAGATCATCTAAACAGAAAAATCAACAAGGAAACAATGGCTTTGGGCAACACACTGGACTAGATGGATTTAACAGATATATTCAGAAGAGTCCACCCTAAAGCAGCAGAATACACATTCTTCTCAAGTGCACAGGGAACATTCTCCAGAATAGATCACATATTAGCCCACAAAACAAGCCTCAACAAATTCAAGAGGATCAAAGTCATACCATGCATCTTTTCTGACCACAATGCTATGAAATTAGAAGTCAACCGCAAGAAAAAATCTGAAAAGACCAGGTTAAAGAACATGCTACTAAACAATGAATAGGTCAACCAGGAAATAAAAGAAGAAATCAGAAAGTACAAGGAAACAAATGAAAACAAAAACACAATGGTCCAAAACCTTTGGGATGCAGCAAAAGCGGTTCTAAGAGGGAAGTTTATAGCAATACAGGCCTAACTCAAGAAGCAAGAAAAATCTCAAATAAACAACCTA
>NW_023228843.1:0-826 GCF_002007445.2 Ailuropoda melanoleuca
ATATGTAATCAAAATAGGAATGAAGTGTCATTGCACATGTCCCCTGAGTTTGAGGAGGCAGAATCGCAGACTCCAAGTACTTGATTCATAATAAGTAAATGGAAAACCCCTCAGAGATTAAGTCTAGCCTGGAATCCTTGTTTTAATCGATGAAGAATCTGTGGCAGAGCATAGCTAAGTGCCTCGGCTCCTGTCCTGGTGAGTCAGCGAGGCAGAGAGACCTCAGGTTTCCAGTGGGATCTTACCACCGTGCAGGACTGTGCAAACTTGGACTCTTCCAAGCCCTACCCCTCAAATATGCTGTAGCCCTTCCTTAACCACAGATCTATCCCATGGCTCATCAACATAGGCTATGTGAAATCAGAGCGTTGTGTCCTTGTAGACATCTTTTTTTTTTTTAATTTACTGAATTTATTCATGTTCTGATTAGACTGGTCCTTTTAGCTGCGTCGTGGTGAATTCATACCCGGGAACGGACGTGGACGCCTAGCAACAACACTGAAATGTGAGGGTTGGTTTTAACAATGCTGCGGGGAGCAGGATGCGAAAGTCTCCTGGGAAGCAGAAAGGGGTCTGCCTGACTTCTCCCTGTGAGCCTGTGACCCTAAAAGTGAGGAGTACGGCCAAGCTAGTAATAGGGGCCAGCGGGTCCTTGCACAGGGCAGTGCCTAGTGACATCACTGCTCACTGGGCAGAAGCACGTCGCACCATGCACCAAACTTTTGAGAGGAGGGAGGCAGAAAACAGAAGACTGTGCAGGAAGGCGTTGCAGGTGTCCAGGTAAGCTGAAGGGTACCTGGAGCAGACATGTGTCCAGCAGAACGGG
>NW_023228844.1:0-826 GCF_002007445.2 Ailuropoda melanoleuca
TTTGTTTGTTTGTTTCGTTTTGTTTTTGTTTTTTGGTCTTGAAAGAATACACCCTTATTAGGAATCTGAGAGAGTTTCTTGAGTGAAGTTGGGCTCCAAAACACTTTGCCATGTTGAAAAGTGTGTTTGGCTTTCCCGGTGTTTACCCAGGGACTTTATGCCACACTGCGGGTCACAGAAAGTGACCTAGCTCTTTACCATTGGCATCCCAAGGTTTCCGTCCAGTCCTCAGGAGAATGCCCTTTCATTGCTTTTCCAGCCAAACGGACCTACAGCAATTTGTTTATATGATCACCTGCTAGAACACTAGAAAGAATCGTGACAAAGGTAGATTTACGATCATGGTTAAAATTTAGGCTGAATTTTCTTGGATTAATTTGCTTCATTGAAAAATAGTCTTTTACGGAGATATGAAGACTTTTGTAAGCAAGGACTGAAAAGGTCTCTTGGGGCTTTCAGCCTGACGTTTTGTTTTGCCCTACCGGGGCTTTTCCTTAGGTTGTAAATTTCTGCTTTCTAATGTCAGATCTCTCCTTTGTTGAGCTTGAAGGCATTTCTGGAATTACTCAGCAGAGGGACTTTGACAATTCCCTGCCCAGTTCTTAGGTCATAGAGCTGATTTATGGCTGGAGGAGGTTCTCTAAACAGTAGATGAAATTGGTGAGATGTTATCCATTTATTAAAGTGGGTTCAGGAGTTCCTCCTGCTGATCAGTGGGAGTCATCCTTAAAAAAAAAAAAAGTCAGCCCTGGGTGCATTTATTGCTACCCTGTGAATTTTACTGCAGGAAAATGAAAATCAGCCTTTCAGAAATTGTTTAAGGATA
>NW_023228845.1:0-826 GCF_002007445.2 Ailuropoda melanoleuca
TTACAAGTACTAATAAAGGCACATTAATAAAATGACATATAAGTAATGCCACCTTTTAGGATAATCTTCCTAAAAGAGAGTTATAGTTCTTAGCTCTCTTCGGTTACAAATTCAACATAAGGCACACTAAAAATAAAAATAAAAACTGTGTTTATAGGGGCAGCTGATACATTTTCAAATATATTGAAAATTGAACAGAGGGATTTGTAGCAAAAGAAAACAAGAGAATCTGGGGGCAAACCATACAAATCATACACTAAATATAGAAAATGTCATTATGAAGATCATTGTAAACCCCATGAAGTTAGTACTTCTATTAATTATTCACTACTTCTGAAAATATACATAGAGGTCAAACTACATGATGGACTTTATCTGTAGGACAGTGACTTTAGAGACACTATTTATGACCTTTGAGGATGATTGACTAATGAAGGAGACAGACAAGTGTTCAGGTGATTACAATATATGATGAACGGCAGTAGGATGGATAATCACAGGGATTGGAGAGCCCTGGAAGAAGTCCTAGTCCAGACTTGAGGGTCTAAGAGAGCATCCCAGAAGAAGTGATTAGCCTTGTAGTGTTAATACTGGGCCCATCACATTTTAACGTACTTAAGAATCACCTAGTCAGCTTGTTAAGATGCAGATTTTCAATCCCCTCCCCAAGATCCTGATGCAAGTGATCTATAAATCGCACTTTAAGACTCTATTCTGAATAGGATAAGGTTCTTTGACATTAGACACTTTTGGTTTGGAGTCTCAGCTCTGCCTGCACACTCTGGCTGGATGGTAAAATTTCATTCCTTCTTTTACCTCAGCCCCC
>NW_023228846.1:0-176 GCF_002007445.2 Ailuropoda melanoleuca
ATTTGGTGATCTTCACAGTTTCAAGGATGGTCAGGTATTCTGATTGTGCCTCAGTCAGAATGTGGTCGGGTAGTGCTGAGTGTGGGCTTTGGGGAGGCAGACCCCAGATTCTCACTGTGGCCCTCTCGGGGTCCACGCTGTCAACAGGGCTCATCGTCCTGGACGTGACCTTGGCC
>NW_023228846.1:400-797 GCF_002007445.2 Ailuropoda melanoleuca
ATACGTGCCCTCCTTAATACCCATCACCAGGCTAGCCCATCCCCCCACCCCTTCCTCTCTGAAACCCTCAGTTTGTTTCCCAGAGTCCATAGTCTAATGGTTCATTCCCCCTTCTGTTTAGCCCCCTCCATTCGTTCTTCCCTTCCTTCTCCTACCAATCTTCCTGCTATTCCTTATGTTCCACAAATGAGTGAAACCATATGATAATTGTCTTTCTCTGCTTGACTTATTTCACTTAGCATAATCTCCTCCAGTCCTATCCATGTTGCATCAAATGTTGAGAAATCGTTCTTTTTGATGGCTGAGTAATATTCCATTATATATATGGACCACAGCTTCTTAATCCAGTCATCTGTTGAAGGGCATCTCGGCTCCTTCCACAATTTAGCTATTGTGG
>NW_023228846.1:1021-1186 GCF_002007445.2 Ailuropoda melanoleuca
CAACATTTGTTGTTTCCTGCCTTGTCAATTTTTGCCATTCTAACTGGCATAGGGTGGTATCTCAATGTGGTTTTGATTTGAATTTCCCTTATGTCTAATGATTTCGAACATTTTTTCATGTGTCTGTTAGCCATTTGTATGTCTTCATTGGAAAAATGTCTGTTC
>NW_023228847.1:0-2280 GCF_002007445.2 Ailuropoda melanoleuca
AGCATTAACACTCTGACAAAGACCTTTGAAAGTGGTACACACAGCTAGGATGGCCTCCAGAACCATGAAAAGATCATGGTCATTACTAAATGAAATAGAAATAGCAGCGTTACTGTGCCAGACAATGGAAAAAGGGGTTAAAAGATGTAGAGAAATGATTATGTCCATAGGGACATAAAGCCAGAAAAGCCATCGTGTCACTTTGCTTCACAGGAGAGCTAGGGATAAAGCATTTACCAAAGCAATGAGAAAAGTCTGGTGAGAGGGGTAAAAACATCACTAAGTAGTTTGGTGGTGGCTTTCCCGTNCTCCCATGTAAGCCAGTATAGTAAGAGATGCAGAAATAGAGGGGGAAAAGATGGCAGGGGAGTAGGGTACCCTTTTTTCAGCTGGTCCCCTGAATCGAGCTGGATACCTACCAGACCATCCTGAACACCCACGAATTCAGCCTGAGACGTAGGAAGATACATCTGGATCTCTACAAACATCTCCAGCGGTGAGTATTGAGGTACTAAGCAGGGAGCCGTGAATCCACGCAGAGATATCAGAAGATAAACGGAAAGGGGAGGGAGCCGCTGCGCTCGGATGGCGGGAAGCGGTAGCCACCTGCACTGGGGAGCAGGCCGGACTCGCGGACCCGGCACCCGCAAGAAAGCAGACTGAGACCGTGAGCATGGGTACGCACACGACCAGACTGAAAACACGAGCTCCAGAGTGCTCACTCGAACTAGACTGAAATTGGGAGCTTGGGAGTGCATGTGACCAGACCGAAAACCGGAGCCCCAGAGCACGAGCGAACCACACTGAAACAGGGAGCTCGGGAGGGCACGGGAACCAGGGGCAACTGGCAGTGTTAGAAGCACAAAGGACAGAGACGAGACAGCCCTGGAAGTGAGGGCTGGGACACCGGCTATGGGGCACACAACCCAGGACGCTGCAGGGTTTTTCGCAGCACTGACAGAAACAGAGTTAAAGTGGCCAGGGTAGCTCAGTGGAGAGAGGACTGCGATCTCTCTGTTCTGAGACAGAGGCTGGGATTCGGCCACTGCTGCTCTGACTCTCAGAAGAGTCACAGAAAACTGCCAGGGAAAGCTGCCAAAGAACAAAAGCCCGGAAATACCGGTTCCTATTGTGTCCATCCGCACCCCCCCTCACAGGGGACAGGGCGACTCTACCCAAACAGGGTTGCCTGAGTGTCAGTGCGGCAGGCCTCTCCCCCAGAAGGCAGGCTGAAAAATCAAGAAGCCCACATCCCTAAGGTCCCTATGAAACAAGTACACACTGCCTGGGTCCTGGACAATAATTTGGGCTCTGTGCATCCCCACAACCTCTCCTCATCAGAATGAGGAGGAGGAGAAACCCCCAGCAAAGAAAGGACACAGAGACTGGGGCCTCTGCCACAGAACTGATGGATATGGATATAACCAAATTGTCAGAAATGGAGTTCAGAGTAACAATGGTCAAGATGATGTGTAGGCTTGAAAAAAATATTAACGAAAATATTAACGAGAATACAGAATCTCTAAGGGCAGAAATGAGAGTGAATCTGGCAGAAATTAAAAATGCTATGAATCAAATGCAGTCTAAACTGGACACTCTGACGGCCAGGGTAAATGAGGCAGAAGAACGAATTAGTGAATTGGAGGATGGGATGGTAGAAGAGAAAGTTAAAATGGAAACTTGGCTCAAAAAAAATCCAATCTCAAGAATGAAGATTACGGGAGATTACTGACTCAATGAAACNAACTTCCAATGTCAGAATCATCAGCATCCCCGAAGGGGTGGAGAAAGAGAGAGGTCTAGAAGAGATATTTGAACAAATTGTAACTGAGAACGTCCCTAATCTGGCAAAGGAAACAAGCATTCCTGTCCAAGAGGCAGAGAGGACCCCTCCCAAGATCAATGAGAAAAGACCTACACCACATCACATCATAGCGCAATTTGCAAATATTAGATCCAAGGACACAGTATTGAAAGCCGCCAGGGGAAGAAAATCCTTACGTACAGAGGGAAGAATATCAGAGTAATGTCAGACCTATCTACAGAGACCTGGCAGGCCAGGAAGGGTTGGCAAGGTATTTTCAAAGCTCTAACTGAGAAGAACATGCAGCCAAGGATCCTTTATCCAGCAAGNTCAAGGCAGTCATTCAGAATTGATGGAGAGATAAGGACCTTCCAAGATCAGCAGAAACTGAAGGAATTTGTGACTACCAAGCCAGCCCTACATGAGATATTAAGGGGGGTTCTATAAAAGTAAAAAAGGCCTCAATAGTGATACAG
>NW_023228848.1:0-323 GCF_002007445.2 Ailuropoda melanoleuca
GCCCTTGACTGATGACGAGCAGCGGCAGATCACCGCAGTGGTCCTGTGTTTCCGTTCAGTAGAAATCGTATTGTCAGGGACTATCATCTGCTGTCCCTGGCAGTAACTAGAATTGTTAAACCCCATACCTGAAGTTCTAGTTTAAAAAACAAATCCTGTTGGATGAAAGACCTCAATGTGAGACAGGAATCCATCAAAATTCTAGAGGAGAACATAGGCAGCAACTTCTATGACATCGGCCAGAGCAACCTTGTTCACGACACATCTCCAAAGGCAAGAGAAACAAAAGATAAAATGAACTTATGGGACTTTATCAGGATAAA
>NW_023228848.1:7707-13032 GCF_002007445.2 Ailuropoda melanoleuca
TGAAATTGGAAGGATTATTAGAAATTTTTATCAACAGCTATATGCCAAAAAACTAAGCAATCTGGAAGAGATGGAGGCCTTCCTGGAAACCTATAAACTACCAAGACTGAAACAGGAAGAAATAGATTTCTTAAACAGGCCAATTAACTATGAAGAAATTGAGTCAGTGATAAACAACCTTCCAAATAATAAAACTTAGTTGTGGTCCTAAAGTCACTCATCAACATAACAAGGACACCTTTGCCACTCTCACCATTTCGGAGATTCCTAGGGTTTAAGAGGTCTGCTCCAGGAATAGGGACCAATGCCTTCCTATAAACTCTAAGATCATGCACCTAACTGCGAGAACACACTTGACAGATGCTGCTCCTGCGTCCCTGTCTTCTTCCTCTTAAGCTATGTCTGTTTCACTTAGGGGCTTTTAAACACCAAAGAATTTTTATGTTTTAACGTCAAGTGGGGGGAGGGAAGGAAGCAGCTACACTTCAGAGAACCGGGGTGATTTATTTTAACCAAACTGCCGAACAAAGAGGCATCTGCCAAGAAGTGGGACAGCCCCTGCCCAGGCCTTACCGCCTGTTCGGGCCTTACCCCCTGTCTGGGCCTTACCGCCTGTCTGGGCCTTACCGCCTGTCTCAAAATCTGTGCACCAGGGAGACGAGAGGATGCATTTGCCAAGCCCTACGGACTCCAACTTTTACCGCGCCCTGATGGACGAAGAGGACATGGAGGACGTCGTGGACGCTGATGAGTACCTCATCCCCCAGCAGGGCTTCTTCCACAGTCCCTCCACATCCCGGACCCCCCTCCTGAGTTCCCTGGTACGGAATGTCACTCCTTCTCAAGCACTGTGTCTGCTGGTTTGAATGAATTGTTCAGAGAAAATGAGACCCATCTAGTAGAACTCACATAGAGACAAAGAAGTAGATGTTAACGATGGTCAAGCCAAAGTCAGAATGACTCCATCCGGTGTATTAGTGAGCTGTTTTTCGGCTTTGCAATAACTGGATCATAATCTTTTTAGGTCTACTAGGGACCAGAATTAAGTCAGAACTAAACCTAGTTTTCTAAAGCTGATGGGTCAAGGCAAAATTAAGTACCTCTAATTATATCCACTCCCTGAGATCCCCACCTCCTGGGTTCAGTGGGCATGGGCAAGAATATGCAAGTGTACCCTCGACAACTTCGATTCTTTTCCAGAGCACCACCAGCAACAATTCCGCCGTGGCTTGCATTGACAGAAATGGGGTACGTATGAACACCAATAAACCCGAATTAAATAACAGCTCTGTATCATGGCTCTATCGCACATAGAAAATGCCCATTTCACCCCAACCAGTCTTGATTTTCCTTCCTTTCTTCTCTGTGTGGTCTCCCTGACCCCTGCCTTAAGGCCAGCAGTTAGCTCTCCCTTACCGCGATGCTGTTCAGAACGGGGTTTGCAGACCAAAAGCAGCAGCATCACCTGGCAGTTTGTTACAAATGCAAACGGCCAGGCCTCCGACCCGGACCTACTGACGTAGGATGGCGAGGGGCAGAGCCCGGCCATCGGGGTTGAGCCAGCCTTCCAGGTGATGCTGATGCTTGGTAGGAAGGCTTGATCTAGACCCGTACTTACCAGTACAGAAGCCACCGGCCTCGTGCGTCTCCTTCAGTTTGCACTGGTGACCGTATTGAAGAGCACGGATGATAGAACATTTCTGTCATTGCCGAAAGCCATGCGGCACACTGACCAGGTCCTTGCCACTGGTCCTGAGGTCTGTGGGCCAACAGCATGGGCATCACCTGGGGACTTGTTGGAAATGCAGACGCTGAGGTGCTTCCTTGGACCCCACAGACTCTGCAATCTAACAAAATCTCAGGTGATCTGTATGCACTTTGAAGTCTGAGCAGCACTGACTGGAGTCACCTTGCCTTATGTCCTCCCTTCAGAGCTGTCCCCTCAAAGAAGACAGCTTCCTGCAACGGTACAGCTCGGACCCCACTGGCACCTTGACCGAGGACAACATAGATGACACCTTCCTCCCAGCACCTGGTGAGTGGCTTCCCCTGGACAAGGTCACTGTCCTCAGCCTCGCTGTCCCACAGGGCCAGCCTCCATCCCCTGGTGCCCAGGCTGCTTGCTTGTGCCAAGCCAGTCCAGAAGTGGAGACTGTGGTGATTTGCAGACACGGTGTAGGGAGTAAGAGCAGAGAACTGCAGAACGACAGTGTGCGTGCAGGTCTTTGTGTTGAACTCGAGTCCTGTCCGGCCGGGGGGTGTGTTTTTAGCATCAGTTTGCAGATTTTCTAGAATTTGAAGCAAACATCAAAGATGTGTGTGTGTGTGTGTGTGAATGATTGTGTGTCAGCACGTGTTTGAGCGTGCATGGATGAGTGTGTCTGTGTGCACGCGTGTGTGTGACAGATTCGATCCGGGCTCCATTCCCAGGATGTGAAACACGTATTTTCCCGATCTCAGCTTTATTGCCTGATGTTCCATACCCATGTGCACACATACATCTCAAGGCAGGCTGTCCTCCTGCGAACTTTAAATTGGCAAGAGATAAATGTGCCCGTTGCTTTGAGAATTATAGAAAAGAACCCAGTGTATCTTGCAGCAACAGCAGGACACTCACCTTCCCAGCAGCCCTGCCCTCAGTGGCCTTGTGGAGGACTATCGGCAGGGTCGGGTGTCCAGTCGAGTCCTGCTTGGGCTGATGCTGGGCTGATTACGTCACCTGTGATTTCTTTCCCATTTCAGAATACATAAACCAGTCCGTTCCCAAAAGGCCCGCGGGTTCTGTCCAGAACCCCGTCTATCACAATCAGCCTCTAAATCCAGCTCCTGGCAGAGACCCTCACTACCAGAATCCCCACAGCAACGCAGTGGACAACCCCGAGTATCTCAACACACACCCTACCTGTGTCAGCAGTGTGCTCGACGGCCCCGGCCTCTGGGCCCAGAAAGGCAACCACCAGATCAGCCTGGACAACCCGGACTACCAGCAGGACTTCTTTCCCAAGGAAGCCAAGTCAAACGGCATCTTCAAGGGCCCTGCCGCTGAAAATGCAGACTACCTGAGGGTAGCACCCCCAAGCAGTGAGTTTATTGGAGCATGACCATGGAGCATAGCATGGGCCATGAGTCTCAGATGTGTCAGCCCCTGGAACCAAGCCACAGCAGCTGCCCACATTAACTTTTGGACCCGTGGACTGGTTTGGCCATATTTGCTCTGAGGGACCCATCTTTCACCCAGGAAGCGCCCCTACTTGGATGCACTGTGGGAAGTTGCTGGGACATTCCTTTGTCTTCAAACTGTGAGGCCTCCACGAAAAGGCACCCAGCAAGAATATTGTCTCTTCGGGCAGAATTTCACCTTTTGATGAGGTATATTTTATATAAAAAAAAAAAACCTGCGTATGGAGTTTTATTGCTTGGGGACCCTTGGGGTTTTTAATTGTCATTATTGATTTTATTTCTCATGGGCTTTTCCAATGAGGAGGAAGCTTGCTCATAGCACTTGCTGCACTGAGTGGATCCAGGCCCAACTGTGACCAAGAAGCAAGGGTCAGAGTCTTCCAGCTAACATTTGATTCTACTGACTCTGCTCCAAGGTTCGTCCACTGCAAGACAATTAAAAAACCTAGAAGTACTCTGTGTCCTATGCAGGACTGATGGGTACTGTAGCAAATCATAGCAGGTATAAGAGGATAAGCCACTTCCAACCCTCCCTGAGCACAAAAGAAATGGAGGGGATAGAATTCTTCTTCAGACTTCTTTTTATATAAGTTTCTTCATGGTACTTACTCTCCAACGGTTGACCAGTGTTTTCTAGTTATAAGTATTGGACTTACTTGTTTATTTTCCATTCCACTGCTTTGAAACTCAGTATGCTTTCCCAGTCAGTAAGAGGAGACGGTACATCAAACCGTAACCTGGACCAGCTCGTGTTTGGTCAGCACTCAGACCAACAGCCTTTAATCAAGATGGAACAGTGATGCAAGCGTTCACACAAGAACACAGCTCCCCGATTGGAGTCTCAGAGGAAATACATCAGGTCCTCTGGAACTGGGGATCGGGCACATACTGGACAGCGCAGAAACGAGCAGTTGTGCCTACAGCTCACCTAAGCCTCCCACCCCACCCCCTACTACCAAATGGAGCTACTTAGGGGAGATAATTTTGTTTTTATTTTACTTTAGGAGTTTTTTTACTCAAAGGGTACTTTTTTCCCCTCTCTGGTAAGCTGCCCCCAAGCCCCTCCTTGCCCTTTGTGAATGAAAGGATCCAGGCCCTTGGGCCACCACGCAGGAAGAGGAACCACAGCCCTTGCCCCTGAGGGCACATTTGACAGGGGGAAGTAAAGATAACACTATGTGTGGGGGAATTACAGAGGTAAATAGGAAATCAGAGTTTGAAATCGATGATAATGCCTTAACAACATCTACGGGTAGTTTTTTGAAAGAAAACAAATTCCCTCTTAAGACAGTTTTCCTATCATTGGAAGGTCCCACTAATTTAGGACCCCAAGTGTTTTTCCACCTTGTGCACCCTTGCAGCCTGACCAGTTCATGGCAGTCCTTTGTACACAAGTGTTAAATACTCTTAGTCCATATCCAGTCTTTCAAGGAGAAAAAGTCTCAGTATTTTCGGCCTACAGGGACGTGTTCAACCACACACCCGTATGAGATTTTCCTTTTGCTGTTGAAGTATTTATTGACTCACAGATCAGGGCCCCACAATTTTGTTACCAATATATTGACTTTGTCCCGATGGAAATATAAACTCTATTGAATTCAATTCCACTGTGTTTTCAGATACTTTTAAGCCCCTATACCAGCCCAGAATAAACTCTAAAGATACAAAAATAAATAAAACATAATCCCCGATTCCAAGAAATTCACAATTTAGCAAAAGGAATTGACTGGACTCATAAATAGAAGCCTTAAAAGAATACGACAGATGCGAGGTGAGACAGGTCGGCCAAGCACGGACAGCCCCGGGCAGGGAAGAGTGGGTCCCGCCTGGGACCTGGAACACTCACAGGGAGCGAGTGGTGGAGTTGGGCCAAAGCAGGACTGGGGTCTTAGCCACGAGAGAAATGCAAGTGTGTTCCCAGCACATGAAACCTCCACCGAGAAATCTTCTGTCGGAGGAACTGCTCCCAAGTGGGGGAAAGGCTGCGTCCGTGCGTCTTAACTAGCTGTCCCCTTCCAGCCTGGGAACCGGCTTACAGCGTTCCCCCATGCCAGACGTGTGGTGTCCTCACTGAGGAGCTGAAAATAATTAGTGAAAAGATTAAACATTTCTAAGACTCTAAAATTTTGTGCCATTGTCAGTAAG
>NW_023228849.1:0-5965 GCF_002007445.2 Ailuropoda melanoleuca
GGTCAGTGGGAGCCTCTTCAAATCAGCTCTTGTGTCCTTTTGACATGACCCTTGCATTTGATAGCTTCCTTATTATCCAGTAAGACAAGGTGCTCTTGGCTCAACCAGTATACTTGCACTGAAGACAGTCATTTTCCAAGAAGTTCTGGTTTCTTTCATTTGCAAATGTTATTTCAAGATCGCAGTCTGGACACTCAGATGCTTATTCCTCATGGGTTGGTTATTATAGATCATTTCTCGTCTTTTTTGGTAGACAAGCTATAAAATGTTACATGTGTACATGTACACTGAATTATTTACATTTAAAGATTAAATATGTTGTGGTTTTACAATGGCATTTCCTCTTACTATGATTTTGTAAGTGCTTTCCCCCTACACATACCCCCCACCCCAGCCCTACCAAGAGTAGGACAGTTGAACACATTTTGTCTCCCATGGTGATCTCTGCTCTGATCATCTGAGTCTCCTCTGGCCTGCTCTTTTCATTTATGCCCCTTCAATTCTCATGTTGTTTTTCTCAAGCTCTGACCTGGATTAGACTGGAAGTATGAAAACATGAGGACAGATGTTTTTAGGAAATTCTCATTTGTATAACAGCAAAATTGTTTTTAAATTAGAATTTAAAACACTAAAAATTAATACTGTAAATGCTTATAATTAGATACTTTGAGATAAACTTATTTTACTGTTGAACATTTGTTTTTTTCAAAGAATTATAAATTTGTTTCCATTCTATATAGTACTCTGATTTGGGAGTGTCTCAAAAAATAGTTATGTAGTCTTTGAAAATGTGACTTTAAAATGTACAATAATGTAATGTATAAAGAAATAAGAGAGTTTTTTGAGCAGCATAGATGATTTCCATCTACCTGACACATGATTTTTTGCTTTTGTATGTAAAGCTTTTGATGTACAGTTTTGCTGATTTCATTTGTTGTCTGTCTATGTTCTATTCTAGCTCCGTGGGCTTTCTTCAAGGCAGTTATATTGAATTCTTTGTCAGGTAGTAAGATCTCCATTTATTTAGGGCCAGTTACTGGGGCTTTATTTTGTTCCTTTGGTGTAACATGTTTCCCTGATTCTTTGTGATCCTTGCAGCCTTGTGTTGGTATCTGCTCCTTTGAAAAAGAAACACTTCTTCCAGCCTTTGCAGCCTGGCTTTGCCAGGATCTGTCTTGATACTGCATTCCAAGGGGTAACGCAGGTACAGGGAAACTGTTCTTCTTACCATTTCCAGCGCATCTTTGTTCATTTCTGTGTTCCACCTATATGCTATTACCTCTCGTCTGGATTCCAGAATTCTCATGAAGGTGTTTTCTACTGTGGAGGGTTGTTAAATGAGTGTTTATGTGGGCATAGTAGGGCGGGAACCTCCTCGTCTGTCATCTTGCTGCTGCTTCTTCTCAACGTTTTCTTTTTTTGGTTCTTCTTTTCATGAAAGACACTTTGGCCTGGTCCTGCCTCAGATACATGAGATATTTATTTTTATTTATGAGTTTTTATTTTTTGGACTTGTATGTTTATTTAAAGGGTAAGTTTATGAAATGAAGCTGTTTGTTTCCATTTGTGTAATCCTAATCTGGTAATTAGTAATAGATGAAAGAAAGCCATTCTCTTTTGCATTAAAGTTTTTCAAATAGCCCTTTTGGTATTTTGATCCCATTAAAGACTCCCTATTGAAACAAATCACATTAAATCTTCTGCTGAATAATCATCTTCATGATTACGTTTATGAATCTATGGTTAAGTCTTCATTCCTGCGTTTTTCCCCCAAGGAACGTCTAGATCCTAAAAATTATCATAAACTGGTGATGTGTATACTTCAATTTCTCATACAACGTGGGCTACTTTGAATGATTTGTTGAAACTACCAGCATATTTTTGTAGTAAAATATGTACTTGTGGTGTCATGGAGTGGAATAAAAATTTATAGGGCATACCCAACTGCATCACACAAATTAGCTGTATCCTCCTTCTTTTCCTTCCCTTTTTTAAAAACCCTGGCAGTAGCATTATGGGATGTTTTAAAGACAAAGTATGGCTAACTAGCAAAGTATAGAGTCTGCAAGTAGCATTTTGAAATTTCCATTTTCCAAAGTTTTTTTTTTTAACCCTTCTTAAAACAATTTGCCTATTTCAGAGTATTTCACCTGTTATGATTTCAAAGGACATGCCCTTATGTGATTCGGTGCATTAAAATTGTACTGAACGAGTATTCTTGAGGTTTCCCTAGGGATATTTAAGATAGATGATTTTTCTTTTTTTTTTTTTTTAAATTTTTTTTTTAAGATTTTATTTGNATTTTGAAATTTCCATTTTCCAAAGTTTTTTTTTTTAACCCTTCTTAAAACAATTTGCCTATTTCAGAGTATTTCACCTGTTATGATTTCAAAGGACATGCCCTTATGTGATTCGGTGCATTAAAATTGTACCGAATGAGTATTCTTGAGGTTTCCCTAGGGATATTTAAGATAGATGATTTTTCTTAACTGTTAGCTTGTTGAACAACAGGATATTACTAGAAACGTATGTGGAGCCTCTGATTCTCACCATTTTAAAATAGGATGAATAGTTAAGAAATGTGGCCTAGGTGGCACTTATCTTTTTTAGTTNCATAACGCCGGGATCACGCCCTGAGCCGAAGGCAGATGCTTAACCGCTGTGCCACCCAGGCGCCCCTATAGATGATTTTTCTTAACTGTTAGCTTGTTGAACAACAGGATATTACTAGAAACCTATGTGGAGCCTCTGATTCTCACCATTTTAAAATAGGATGAATAGTTAAGAAATGTGGCCTAGGTGGCACTTATCTTTTTTAGTTCATGCTCTCTTCTGCCAAATTAATATGAATGTAAGCCTGCTGTGTTCATTTTGGATATGGAAGGTCTATTTCACTCAGGAGCTCCCATGTATGGTCTTCCTTGGACAAGAAATTATGCTGGACTCTATCAAACCCTTCCTTCCCTGAGTCTCAAGTGAGAAGAAAAGTTCACTTCTTGTTCTTAGCTCTTTTGAGCAAGTCTATTACTTGTCACAGAGAGGGGAAAAAAGCAATTTGCATCCTAAGATAATCTAAAAAAAAAAATAGCCTTTAACTATATATGCATTGGTATATGTCTAAATATGAAGATATTAACATTGTTAAAGGAAGCTCACAGATAATAAAGAGGGAAAAACATTCAAAGGAAAATGGATCTTTGAGTCTACAGGTAGATCTTGACAAGAGCACTACATTTTTCTATTCTTGGGGAGCAAAGATTTCTTATAATCACCAAAATAATCTCACTCAAGAAACTACTGATCTTTTTATGTGCTTTTTTTNAAGAGCACTACATTTTTCTATTCTTGGGGAGCAAAGATTTCTTATAATCACCAAAATAATCTCACTCAAGAACCTACTGATCTTTTTATGTGCTTTTTTTACATTTTTGAATAAATTTTTAACAAGATTTCACTTGTGAAAAGACTAGATTTTCTAATATTTCCTGCTATTTACTGTCATGTTTATTTTCAGACTCAATTGAGATTATGACTGTTTCCTATAGCCGTTTAGTATCTTTAAAATTTCATGATACATATTGCCTCCTTTAAGAGTGACAAATGTAGCCATCAAACCCAGAATAATAGAACTATCAGGGTGTCTTTTACACCCATAAAACTATGAGACAACATCAATAATTTTCTCTTTTACTTTACAAAAGGAAAAATGCTAGCAATAATTGTGTCTATATACTAGGATCATGCCGTAATTTTAATTAGCTCAGCACTACTATCAAAACTGTTCTGTTTGCCAAGCCCAAGATATAAGAAGGACTGACAAATCAAAAGGGGAAGCTCATTTTCTCTACGGTAATTTTATGCAAAATGAATATGTTTTAGTATATTTGCACTTTTTAGGAAGAATGGAAACAGTCAAGTTTATGAGCAAAGACTGCCACAGGAACGATCAATAAATTAATTATCAAGAGAGTTAGTTTCTAGGTTTAAAATCACTTGCCAATTGGTGACAGTCATGGCACACATCTTATAGGATAATTAAAAGACCCTAGAGTCAGTGACCTCACTGCCAATAATATGTTCTTATTCTCAGGGTGATCATTTACTAAATTGTTAAAAATAAATAATTTGTATGAAACTTCAGAGGTTACTTTACTCTTCTCCATTCTTATTTTGTTCATTACTATAATAAAATAACCAGAGTCTTTTAGTCCTATAATCTAAAAGAATTCTCTGCTTCTTCCTCCCACTTGCCTCAAGTCCCCACCACAAGGCTCGAAGTATCCTGGAAGAAACATCAAAAGAATGATGACTTCAAGAAAGGACTTTACCACACTTTTAACCATTGGTCGTATGTGGCACAGCCTTGGGCATGTGGGTGTCATCGTCCTGGAAGCAAGATGCCTGTCAAATAAGATTTCTAACGCTCCTAGGGTAGACACAGAGGACTTTGTGATAATATAGTACAAAATAACTCGAGAACAAATGAATAAGAATTAATTACCTCAGACTGAATGAGAGAGAAATTTGATTGTGCTTAATGTTTTATTTTTTAAATAAAAATATGAAAACATTGACCTTTCTTTGTGATCTATCAGTTTTAATAGGTTATCCTATTACAACCTGGAATAAATTGACTCCTTCAAATTTAGTAAAAGGCCTGAAGGATAAAAGCTTAATATACAAAATAATACATAATTGAAAAAATTTAAGAAAGAAAATTTTGTAAAAATCAAAGGCATATTATTGGCCTGATTGATAGAACAGCTCAGGACAATGGTTAAATACTAGGCAAAATGCCTTTAATGTGTTCTGTTGTTCTTTATTACATTGAAGTTATTTGCATAGTTTCAATAAAAATCTTATTTTGTGAGGCATGATAAGTCCACTATTGAAGAACAAAGTATATTTTTCTCATAGGGAAATGATGCCAAAATGTAGTTTTTGGTGACTGCTTTATCATTTATGGATTCCCATATTTACAGGTAGGAAAGAGAGTCACTTTCTGGAAGGACAGAAGTCTTGGAGATCTTAGAGAAACAGAAATAATTCTACATTTGTAAGTACTGCAGGCAAAATTTACTAGGGGTGCATTGCATTGGATTTTTCTGAACACTAGCCTTGAAATATGTTGTTATAAAAGCAATAAAGGTACTTCTAGCAAATAACAGTGATTACTATGGCCCTCAGAGCTTTACAAAGTCTCCAGAGAGAAATCAAATATGAAGCCTTTTTTCCCTATGGCTCTAGTTATGTTAACCATATTAACAAGGATATTTTTAAAGGATATTTTTATTAATTAAATTTAAAAAGCCCAATAAACAAAACATCAAATTATTGGTACTGAATTAGAA
The DNA here is from genome assembly GCF_002007445.2 of Ailuropoda melanoleuca. NCBI lineage: Eukaryota > Metazoa > Chordata > Mammalia > Carnivora > Ursidae > Ailuropoda > Ailuropoda melanoleuca. The sequence continues at coordinate 5,352 of NW_023228849.1, forward strand.
AATGGCTAAACAAATGTATATGGCCAAAACTTCACTTATGTGGGAGTGAAATTTGACCAGAAGCAGGGTTGGAGAAGCAAAACGAACACCTTGCCCTGCTGGCATTTTGACTCAGCATCTCACATAACACTTAGAAAAAAAGCAATTTGTATCCTTAGATGAACTTTAAAAAGCAAAAATGTGGTAAGCCTGGGTGGTTCAGTTGGTTAAACAGCTGATGATCTTGGCTCAGGTCATGATCTCAGGGTTGTGAGATCGAGCCCCATGCCGGGCTCTGTGCTGGGTGTAGAGCCTGCTTAAGATTCTCTCCCTCTCCCTCTGCCCACCCCCCACTTGTGTGCTCTCTGAATAAACAAATAAACAAGAAATCAAAAGCAAAAACAGCCTGTAGAGCACTAGTCTCTAAATAAGTGAAGCCTTGAGCCCTTTCTGTGAATGGTTAAACTCCTTGACTTTTGACATCCTGATGACTATAAATACGTGATCTTTGACATTTGCAGGTATGAAAATCAAGAAAGCAAACTGCTGTGTTCCCCACCTTGAACCTATAACAGGTCATTTTTTTGTTCGCTTTTTGGTTTTTACTTTAAGTACCTTCTATGTTTGTTTTTTTT
>NW_023228850.1:0-826 GCF_002007445.2 Ailuropoda melanoleuca
AAAAAAAAATAACCCACAAAATAAAAACAGAGTTTCAAACCAAAGAGGACCCCAGAAATGTCTTTTTTTGCCTAAATTCTATACACTCCTATAAACATAATTATTTTAAACAAATCACAAAATCATTACTTATCAAACTTAAAAGATTAGACAATATCGATGTTTAAATGCAGCATTGCAAATATGAGCTAACTCAGTTTTCCAAGAAGAATTTGCTTTATTAGAACTACAGGGTAAGACAGATATGCAATAATGAAACATTCATCAATTCATTTGCCCATTCAACAAATATTTATTGAGCACCTTGAAGTAGCAGGTACTGAGTGTACTGATTTTAGGCACATAAAAGAGAATGAAAATACTTATCCCCAAGGAATTTATTGAAGACAGGCAGATACAAACCCAGAGAGCTATGAAACCATGTAATAACCATGTCCAACCGAAGCTCGGACAAGTGGGTACCATGGGAAAGGTGCTTTAGGGAAGACAGGAAGGCTAATGTTCAGAGAGAAGGTGGCCTTGAAAAGTTGAGTAGAATGTCACTGGGGCCAGTGATGGGGTAACACTTCTGGCAGAGGGCCCAGCCTAAGCTGCTACAGAGGCCTGAAAGCAGCTAGAGCACTGGGGAGACAGCAGTGTTCTCGTGGGGCCCAAACAGAGACGTCACTACAGCTAGTTCAGTCCGGAGACTTGCTGAAGTGTTTAATAAACAGGGTTCAACTGGTCTTATATTTATGTCCCTATACTCTTTTTTAAAAATAATTTTTATTTTGTTATATTAGTCACCATACAGTACATCCCCAATTTTTGATGCAATGTTCCATGA
>NW_023228851.1:0-826 GCF_002007445.2 Ailuropoda melanoleuca
GTGGCCTCACAGTCTGTGCCAGGCATGTGAGACCAGGCTAGGAGACCCAGTGCCTAGATTCGGAGGGTCAGTGGTAAGAGAGCAGGAGATTCTGAGTCAGGGGAATTCTCCAGAGTGCCTGGGGATGAGGAAGGGGCTCGTGTTGGAGGTGTGGAGGCTGGTAACCTCAGTAGTTGCTGACAGATGGAAATATGCCAACACTGAGCGCCCCATGGGGGTCGAGCCTACCCGAAGACTTAGAGCAGAGCCGAGATGCAGGATTCGAATCCAGGCCCGCCGAGCCTCCCGCGATGCGGGGAGGGGACACGCCTCCCCAAAGCCCAGTGTTTAGCCTCCCAGCCCCCCTTGCACGCAGCCACGGGGGCCCCCCAGCCCAACCTCCAGCTCCCATCGCTCTCAGGCTCGGCCGCCTGCCCGCTAATTAGATTCCCCTGGAAATAAGAGTGCATTGTACAGTCCCGCTAAAGGCAAACTGATTTCACAATTTCTTTTCTTTCCTCCTCTTAATAACTCGCAATGTCTCAAGGAGGCTTTACTTACAGCCTGCACACTGGAAAATTATTCTTCTCTCATGCACTCATTTTTCTCTTAAGGAAAATTGAAAACTGGATTTCTCCTCCATCACGGGCCCCCTCTCTTTGCCTCTCTTGTGCCCAGACTATTCTAGTCCTTGGCCTCTCTCTACCTTGCAAGCAAGGCCCCCCGCCTTCCTGCCCCACAGCCTGGAAAGGCTGGCAGCCCCAACTAATCTTGGGAACAGTGAGGCGTCTTTCAAAAGTTTAGAGAGGGGCCGGAGGGAGGGAGGGAGGCATGTGGTGGGGCGGGG
>NW_023228852.1:0-826 GCF_002007445.2 Ailuropoda melanoleuca
TGAGATCTAACACTGAGACTGAACGGTGGTAAATTCAAGGTCCTGCACTTGGATCCCAAACTTCAGCTGCTTAAGGGCAGGGCAGGGGTCATGGGGTTTGTAAATGCTCACTGGTCTGACTTTGCTCTTTTGTATTTCCCGGCTTCCCTGTAGTTAGGTTTGCCATTGCCTGACTCTGACAGTGGAATGTGAGCGTGAGTGACATATGTCACTTCTACAACGAGGAAGCTAAACATTAGGTGTGCTGTTGCCCACATTCCCTTCCTCCTTCCCGCAGCAGGGTGATACCAGGGAGACCATGAAATGAGACAAGTTGGAGGAGCCACAAGATGAAAACAGCGTATTTCTTTAGTCACCTCTTTGAAGTGAATGACTCAAACCTCCCTGGAATCAGATGTGAAGAACAATAAACCTTGGTTCTATTAAGCTATTGAGATCTTGGGGTTGTTTGTTTACATCTGAAAAAGCATTTAAGGATTTTAGCTGGCAGTAAGTTTGTATGAATCAACCAGAAGGATGCTTCCTATTCTTAACTTCTCAGCAGCACTCAACCACCAGCCCCTCCCTCTACATGGAAAGGCTGATCTCCTCTGGAAATCTCAGCATCCTCTAGGTTTTCCTCCTACCTTGCTGGCTGCTCCTTTTTCTGTCTTTCTTTGCATTTTCTTCTCAAGGGCTATTAATTATTGAGTTTCTCTAGGTTCAGTGCTCTGGCCTTTCCTCTTTTTATTTGATGTTCTTCCATATGGATTCAATAACCATCTAAATGCAGAAAACTCACAAATTTATATCACCACCTGAGAACACTCTTCTGAGCTCGACACAC
>NW_023228853.1:0-826 GCF_002007445.2 Ailuropoda melanoleuca
AATTCCAGTATAGTTAACATACAGTGTTATATTAGTTTCAGGTGTACAATATAGTGATTCAACAATTCTGTGCATTACTCATTGCTCATCATAAGTGTACTCTTAATCCCCTTAGCATTTCTTGTAGGGTGGTTTGGTGATCATGAATTCCTTTAACTTTTGTTTGTCTGGGAAACCTTTATCTCTCCTTCTATTCTGAATGATAGCCTTGCTGGATATTCTTGGTTTCAGGTTTTTTTCTTTCAGCATTTTGAATATATCATGCCACTGTCTTCTGGCCTGCAAAGTTTCTGCTGAAAAATCAGCTGATAGCCTTGTGGGGTTTCCCATGTATATAACTGTGCTGTTTTTAAAATTCTCTCTTTATCATTCTTTTTGCCATTTTAATTATTATGTGTCTTGGTGTGGACTTCTTTGGGTTGATTTTGTTAGGGTCTCTCTCTTTGCCTCCTGGATCTGGATTTCTGTTTCCTTCCTCAGATTTGGGAAATTTTCAGCTATTATTTCTTCCAATAAAATTTCTACCCTCCTTTCTCTTTTTTCCTGGGATCCCTATATTGCAAATGTTATTATACTTGATGGTGTCACTGATTTTCCTTAATCTATTTTCATTTATTATTATTGTTTTTTATTATTCCTGTTCAGCTTGGTTGTTTTCCAATACTCTGTCCTCCAGGTCACTGATCCATTCTTTTGCTTCCTTTATCTACTATGTATTCCATCTAGTATATTTTTATTTTTTAATTTAATTTAATTCTTTCTGAGAGAGAGAGAACGTGTGTGTGGATGGGGGGGAGGGGGAAAGAGAATCTTAAGTAGGCTCTGC
>NW_023228855.1:0-826 GCF_002007445.2 Ailuropoda melanoleuca
TGTTGCTTGGCAACCTTTGTGTATAGGAGTAGAAGGTCTACACTGCTTACGAACTCATTTCAGATTTATAAATCGTAACTCTATTTTGAACTATCTGGGTTTCATTACATAACTGTCTTTCTCCTACCTATTAGGTCAGTGACCCAGGTGCAGCTAAATCTGGTCTCAATACCCAGACGTCCCTCCTCTCCAAAGAGGAGCTGTGGATGTCTGACGAGTCCATGGATTTCGAGAAGAAACTGATGAGAACTTCTCTGAAGGCGAGAGCCCTTCTACAGCTAAGGTACCATTTAGAGTTACGTTCATACTTACATACGTCCGTCACCTCTAGCCCAGCAGTGGCAAATCCATGGTCCGTGCAACATCATTCTCTTTCCACACTTGACACACGTGATAATCAACTGTGCTCTCCCTTTCCTGCTGAAACCTCCAAATCTCCAAGTGGCTACTACTCATGATCAGAATTGTCATGAGCGATGAAACCATTCCAGTACTATTTCTGATTTAGAACACCACAGAAGCCGCAGCTATGCGTGTGCTGCCATTGGCCGTGTATCCTTCTAGATTTTATCTAAATTTGGCGTAAAAACAAAACAAAAAACCAACTTTATCAGTATGAACTTAGGCACAAGAATATCACTTTCTTTGAAAAGTCCTCATTTCTTCAGGAAAAGTAATCTGTTTAAAAAATAAAACTTTGAGAGCGTAATGGCATCCTCTATCTCAATAACTTTTGTAGAGTTTTGGGGTTTTGTGAGGAAGTTCCAGGAGAACCTTATTTTTTTTTAAGATTTTATTTATTTATTTGACACAGAGAGACAGCCAG
>NW_023228857.1:0-826 GCF_002007445.2 Ailuropoda melanoleuca
GAGATCAAATGAGGGATGGAGAGTGAATCTGCCTTGTAAAGAGAGGGGAGCTCCGCTCGGCCCTGCCAGGGCCCCTCGGAAAACACAGTCTAATTGGATGATTCAGACAGGCTTCCCAAACGCATTACAGATCATTGTTAGGAAATACCAAGTGGTGTCTGAAAGTTCAACCAGCCCCAAAGGTTACACTCCAGGCTGCTGAGTAAAGCACAGTTCTAGCACTTTGGGCTCCTGGCCACTTGGCTGCGGCACAAGAAATGCCTCAGGCTTGCTCCATTCAGACTTGCTTTGACCACAATCATATTAAATATTATATCATCTAGTGGCACTGGCATAGAAAAACACTGTGTCAGGCTCTGGCTATTCTGCCTTTTGTTACTACCCATAACAATTTCTGAAGCATTTAGAATGCTCCAAAGCTTTGAACCCAAGGCTTAAAAAGAAATTATATCTAGCCTAAAGGAACTTTGTCCCAATTTCACTGGAAATTAAAACTCAGTCCCCAGACACTGACACTGTGTTTCTTCATGCTCTTGGCAAGCAAAAGGCTCTTCAGCAAATGCAGGCCCTCTGCCCTAAGAGGGAGACTATGGCTCTTCAGTGCAGGACTCAGTCCCCGGCCTTCCTGTGCCATTCATCACACAGTAATTCCTGGCCTTGTCTCCTCTCTTCGGGCCCTCAACCTCCCCTCCCCTTAAGCTGACAGCACTGCCTCTATCTCACCGAGAGCTGTGCTTTTCTTTTCTTTTCTTTTCTTTTTTTTTTTTAATTTTATTTTATTGTATTATGTTAATCACCATACAGTACATCCCCAGATTCCGATGTA
>NW_023228858.1:0-826 GCF_002007445.2 Ailuropoda melanoleuca
TTTTTCCTCTCCCAGTGGTTCTAGGGATCCACTGGGGAGATCTACAGAGTGTCACTGTCAGAGGAAATCAAGGCTTCAATTACAATAAGAAGGCTGAAGTGCTTTCTTAAAACAGAGAAATTTGAAATAAATTTTAGGATTTACAAAACCATGATGGAAGTTGGCCTGCGAGAGTGAATATGGACGGGAAGGGACAACTGGATGTCGTAAAACTGAGGAATGGTGTAGGAGGTGGAAGGAATTTTCGTTTAGAGCAGGGAGGGGAGTGAGGCTGGCGGGTCTAATTAATTCTAATCCATTTGGGATTACAGTACTGGGTTTGAAAACTAGAAGTGCCATTTAGATTCTGGGAATTATTTTCTTCATTTGTAAAATTTAAATTCTCTTGAGGGTTCTTTGAGCTGAATTCTTTTTGCTACCAGATAACAGGCTTCTAGTTCGTCACCTAGAGAAATACCAACTAAAGCCTAAGAAACCAGTCTGAACTGCTCCATGCAGCAGATAGCTTACTACTACGTTGAATGCATTTCTCTCCAACTCACTTGTAGTTCTTCAAAAGACAACACTATGTATTAAATATGATTCGAAGTCAAAGTTCTTTATTTTCATGAAATAAAAGCTGGAAGGATTGGAAAGCTGTACAAGGAAAACAGAGTCCCCTGCTGACTGCTGGCCTGCTGGGGTCTTGGAGAGACTTTCAGCTGTTTTGCTGATACTCTGCTTGCTTTTGCTGGTTTCCACTGATTCTAAAGGGGATTGAAAAGACAATTTTCCTCTGTGGTATCCAGCAAACTTTTCCACATTTGATTTAAGAAATGTCAATTTA
>NW_023228859.1:0-11425 GCF_002007445.2 Ailuropoda melanoleuca
TGTTGTTTTTTCCTAACTTTCAGAAAATAAGTAACAATAAACTACATTATACTTAAGGGATATACATATAAATCAAAACTGAGATAAACTATTTAGATAGAAACACACATTAATAATCTCACCAATTTAATTCAGGGTCTTAGTATGCTATCCTGGTTCTGACAGCTACTCCAGGAGTGGGTTAACTCAGTGCAAGCATCCCGAGAAAGAGGTCTGCAGAGAGACACATATCTCCCTTCAACGAGGCGCGAGGCGTTACTATGTTTCCATTTTCCTCTAGGTAAAGGGAGAGGCGGGCGTGTGGGGGGCGGGGTAGGGAATAAAGAAAAAATCATCCAAACAAAAATTTCCTTAACTTTCTGGAGAAGAATAAGCCCATTCCTTCTGATTTCCTGAGCTTAACTTTTCTAGCTGCCGTGCAGCTAAATGAAAAGTTTAGCCCCATGAAGCCCTCTTTGGAGAGCTCCCTTAGCCAGTAGGGTAATTCTCAAGCGTTTGGTCTTAACTTCCAGAGCTTTCACTCCAAACGCAAACTTAAATTGGAATTTTTAAGAGGTGTTTTAATGCAGAGATTTAAATAAACTTCACGTGTCACCTTGTACCTATTAAAATATATGGCATGGTCCTCTCTAGGCCTCTAAGGACACCTCAGGCTGAGAGTGCAATAAGGAGGGGCTGTTAAGCTCATCACACCTGCTCTCATTCATCCCACTCTATTGGGTCAAAATATCTTCCCAGACCAAATGGATTTGTTAACCTCCTCTGTAAAGGCCCAACAGAGGATAAGGAGTCTTTTAAAAAAGGCAGAACAGTAAGAGTGAATCAGAAAAAACACTATAGAATGCCAAGCAAGTGGTGTCACTATTTCGTGCTTTAAAAATTGCTTATCCATCAACAGATGAACAGATAAACAAAATGTGGTATATACACACAATGGAATATTATTCAGTCTTAAAAAGGGAAGAAATTTGGGTATAAGCTGCAACATGGAGGACCCTTGGAAACAGTATGCTCAGGGAAAATAAGCCAGGGAAAATACCATGATTCCTCTTACACAAGGCACCTAGCTAGAAAAGGCAAATTCATAGAAACAGCAGAATAAAGGCTCCCAGGGCCCGGAAGGCAAGGGAACAGAGAGTTGTTGCTGCGTGGGTACAGTTTCTCTTTGGGATGATGAAAAGCTCAGGAAGGGCATAGTAGTGATGGGCGTACAACATTCTCAATGTACGTCACAACTAGATTTTATGCTTAAAAACGAGTAAGACAGTCAACTTTGTTATGCATATTTCACCACAATAAAAAAGTGTGTTTAATAACAAGTATCTTCTGGGGCGCCTGGGTGGCGCAGTCGTTAAGCGTCTGCCTTCAGCTCAGGGCGTGATCCTAGCGTTCTGGGATTGAGCCCCCAAGTCAGGCTCTTCCTCTGGGAGCCTGCTTCTTCCCTCCCACTCCCCCTGCTTGTGTTCCCTCTCTTGCTGGCTGTCTCTATCTCTGTCAAAGAAATAAATAAAATCNTGTTAAGCGCCTGCCTTCAGCTCAGGGCGTGATCCCAGCATTCTGGGATTGAGCCCCCACGTCAGGCTCTTCCTCTGGGAGCCTGCTTCTTCCTCTCCCACTCCCCCTGCTTGTGTTCCCTCTCTCGCTGGCTGTCTCTATCTCTGTCAAAGAAATAAATAAAATCTTAAAAAAAAATAGCAAGTATCTTCTATACCTCTTAGGCCCATGCTTTGCACAAAACCCAGGAAGCTAGGATCTGATTACATTTTCCTTAAACTGGGTAATTACTGCACTAAAACTACCAAATCTAGATCTTATTTTCCTATCGCCTAGTTTCCACCAAGCAGATGGGGCCATATACTTAGGAAAGCTCCCCTCTTTTGCGTTGCTTTGCCTTTCTGTTGGGATGAAGCCCAAATAATAAATTACTGACTTTCCTTGGAGGGTCTCAAAGCCTGATGAACTACAAAGTTTCCAACCGCAGTCAAGTTTCTACCCCGGTGAATTACCCATATATATGTAGAGCTGGTTCCCTCTAATAACCTTATGAGTCTGTAGACGTTTCTGGAATATGTGACTATGGGATTTCATTAGAAAACTGAGGGGCTGTTAGAAAAGAAAAAGCAAAATCATAGCTTAACATGATATATTCAGAAAACTCAGAAATTACTTCACTGAAATTCAGCAGGANAACTACCAAATCTAGATCTTATTTTCCTATCGCCTAGTTTCCACCAAGCAGATGGGGCCATATACTTAGGAAAGCTCCCCTCTTTTGCGTTGCTTTGCCTTTCTGTTGGGATGAAGCCCAAATAAAAAATTACTGACTTTCCTTGGAGGGTCTCAAAGCCTGATGAACTACAAAGTTTCCAACCGCAGTCAAGTTTCCACCCCGGTGAATTACCCATATATATGTAGAACTGGTTCCCTCTAATAACCTTATGAGTCTGTAGACGTTTCTGGAATATGTGACTATGGGATTTCATTAGAAAACTGAGGAGCTGTTAGAAAAGAAAAAGCAAAATCATAGCTTAACATGATATATTCAGAAAACTCAGAAATTACTTCACTGAAATTCAGCAGGATCTTAAATGCCAGTAGCACAAATGACTTTACGCTAGAGGCCTGGAGACATACTGTCTCTTCTCTCACAGACATCGTGTAAGTACACAAGACATAACCATCTGTCATTTATGTGAAGTTGGGAAGTACTGTGCTGTTAGGTGCCCCAGTGACTGGAACAGATAAACGCTATGGAAAGTCTGAAGGAAAAGGGTGGGGTCTCCATAGACCTCTCAAGGACGGAACACAGAGTGAATAAGGAACGAGACTCAAGGACAAGCAGAATGTTTGAAAAACACGGACACAGAATAGTAAAGGATTATCACATATGAGGTGGGGGGAGGGCACTGAAGAGAGTCACCAAGCTCAACTAGGGGACTTGTTCTAAGAAGCAGAACAAATGAGGTGAAGAGGGAGTGGCTTGAATTACCGAAACGAGTGTACTTGTGCGTGGCAAAGGTCCCATGGGCTGGAAAGTACCTATTAGCTATTAAGTTCTCCTGGAAAAATCTATCACAAAAAGGGCATTACTTGTTTCCTGCCTGATTCAACCTATATTTTCAATCATTCTGGATATTAAAACTTAAAATTTTTTCCATGTAGGATCAAGTAACTTATGCTATTTTTTTTTTAAGATTTGAGAGAGAGAGAGAGAGCTGGGGGAGAGGCAGATGGAAAGGGAGACACAAACTCCCCGCTGAGCAGGGAGCCCGATGTGGGGCTCGATCCCAGGACCAAGGATCATGCCCTCACCTGAAGGTAGACACTTAACGGACTGAGCCACCCAGGCGCCCCATAATCTTTGTTTTTCAAAATGAAATTCTAATTAAGCCACTCCCACCCCCNAAGGGAGACGCAAACTCCCCGATGAGCAGGGAGCCCGATGTGGGGCTCGATCCCAGGACCCAGGATCATGCCCTCACCTGAAGGTAGACACTTAACTGACTGAGCCACCCAGGCGCCCCATAATCTTTGTTTTTCAAAATGAAATTCTAATTAAGCCACTCCCACCCCCAGTATTTACTATGAGAGGTTGAGCCTCACTGTAAATGGGCTCCATTAAAGTGGCCTTTTCCCTCAAGGAATCATCTTCTCATCAGGGGGCCTCCTATAGGTTGTAACTAGCTTCTTCCAGCCCCGGCCTGGAGTTAGAGCCCAGGATGAGATTTCTGGGACTCTGGGAGCAAACATGGGTACCTGTTATTAAATATCTAACAACATTAGCATCTGTATGAAACCAATCCAGTATTGGGGTCATTCGCACAAATTCAGTAATTCAGCAGAAAGGATGATACTATCAAACCTCTCGCCATGTACCACTGTCCAGTGAAGGTAAACCCCACTACAGCCAAACGAAGTGGGGCTTCATAGAACTAGAGAACACTGTAATCTCAACAATGGAACTTAATGTAGATTCCTTTTTCTCTTCAGAGCTCCCCCTATATATTACCATTAGGAGGGAGGAATTGAATCCATTTCCTTAGGACGGGAGTCTGTTTCCATGGTAACAAGAGTGTATGCCTTTAAACTCTAGGACAAATGAATGGAGCATTCAATATATCAGGCAATTTCTGGGTATTTTCAAAGCCTAGGAAAAAAACAGATAATGGCTAGTCTTGCCAAACACTGATTTGCTTCATCTCTAAGTGCAGAGGAGGCCAATGATTGAGAAATGTAAGAGAACTGCATTCCAAATCAATACTGGTCCCGGGTTGAGTGTAAGATACGCCTGATTCTCAGAGGGCTTATCTCCTCAAATGAAATGATGTTGGCTTTACCCCAGAGGGCACTGACACTGTAACTGTCATGCATTCAGGGAGAACAGAGCAGTAAGAAAAACTTTTTTTAAATGAGATTTTTTTTTTCCTATCAGTCTAATTGAAGTGCTGCTTTCTAAATACTAAGGATGGTTTATCTTGTGTTTTCAAATGGGGACAGTGAGCTCATGAATGTAAGTGAACAGATTTTTTTTTTCTTTTAGTCCTCTCTCTTTCTTGATGAGTCTACCTAAAGGTTTTTCAATTTTGTTTATCTTTTCAAAGAACCAGCTCCCGGTTTCATTGACTTGCTCTATTGGTGTGGGTTGTTTGTTTGTTTTTTTTTTAAGCCTCTATTTCATTTATTTCTGTTCCAGTCTTTATTATTTCCTTCCTTCTACAGGCTTTGGGTTTTGTTTGTTCTTCTCTTTCTAGCTCCTTTAGATGTAAACTTGGGTTGAGATTTTTCTTGCTTCTTGAGGACGGCCCATATTGCTACAATCTTCCCTCTTAGAACAGCTTTTGCTGCAGCCCAAAGATTCNTGCATTCCAAATCAATACTGGTCCCGGGTTGAGTGTAAGATACGCCTGATTCTCAGAGGGCTTATCTCCTCAAATGAAATGATGTTGGCTTTACCCCAGAGGGCACTGACACTGTAACTGTCATGCATTCAGGGAGAACACAGCAGTAAGAAAAACTTTTTTTAAATGAGATTTTTTTTTTCCTATCAGTCTAATTGAAGTGCTGCTTTCTAAATACTAAGGATGGTTTATCTTGTGTTTTCAAATGGGGACAGTGAGCTCATGAATGTAAGTGAACAGATTTTTTTTTTCTTTTAGTCCTCTCTCTTTCTTGATGAGTCTACCTAAAGGTTTTTCAATTTTGTTTATCTTTTCAAAGAACCAGCTCCCGGTTTCATTGACTTGCTCTATTGGTGTGGGTTGTTTGTTTGTTTTTTTTTTAAGCCTCTATTTCATTTATTTCTGTTCCAGTCTTTATTATTTCCTTCCTTCTACAGGCTTTGGGTTTTGTTTGTTCTTCTCTTTCTAGCTCCTTTAGATGTAAGCTTGGGTTGAGATTTTTCTTGCTTCTTGAGGACGGCCCATATTGCTACAATCTTCCCTCTTAGAACAGCTTTTGCTGCAGCCCAAAGATTCTGCATCGTTGTGTTTTCATTTGTCTCCATGTATTTTCCGATTTATTCTTTGATTTCTTGGTTGACTTATTCATTATTTAGTAGCGTGTTATGTAGCCTCCATATATTTGTGTTCTTTCCAGATCTTTTTCTTGTGATTTCTAGGTTCATATCAGTGTGGTCAGAAAAGCTGCATGATAAGATTTTTTTTTTTANCTGCTTTCTAAATACTAAGGATGGTTTATCTTGTGTTTTCAAATGGGGACAGTGAGCTCATGAATGTAAGTGAACAGATTTTTTTTTCTTTTAGTCCTCTCTCTTTCTTGATGAGTCTGCCTAAAGGTTTTTCAATTTTGTTTATCTTTTCAAAGAACCAGCTCCCGGTTTCATTGACTTGCTCTATTGGTGTGGGTTGTTTGTTTTTTTAAGCCTCCATTTCATTTATTTCTGTTCCAGTCTTTATTATTTCCTTCCTTCTACAGGCTTTGGGTTTTGTTTGTTCTTCTCTTTCTAGCTCCTTTAGATGTAAGCTTGGGTTGAGATTTTTCTTGCTTCTTGAGGACGGCCCATATTGCTACAATCTTCCCTCTTAGAACAGCTTTTGCTGCAGCCCAAAGATTCTGCATTGTTGTGTTTTCATTTTCATTTGTCTCCATGTATTTTCCGATTTATTCTTTGATTTCTTGGTTGACTTATTCATTATTTAGTAGAGTGTTATGTAGCCTCCATATATTTGTGTTCTTTCCAGATCTTTTTCTTGTGATTTCTAGGTTCATATCAGTGTGGTCAGAAAAGCCGCATGATAAGATTTTTTTTTTTANTGCATGATAAGATTTTTTTTTTTTTAATTCATTGAGACTTGTTTGTGGCCTAACATGTGATCTATCCTGGAGAATGTTCCATGAACACTAGAAAAGAATGTGTCTATTCTGTTGTTTCTGGATGGGATGTTCTGCATATATCTGTTAGGTCCATCTGGTCTAATGTGTCATTCAAAGCCACTGTCTCCATGTTGATTTTCTGTCTGGATGATTGATCTATTGATGTAAGTGGGGTGTTAAAGCCCCTACTATTACTGTATTATTGCCAATTTCTTCCTTTATGTCCACTAACAGCTGCATTATGTTTTTAGGTACTCCCCTGTTGTGTGCACAGACACTTAGAATTGTTAGATCCTCTTTTTGGGTTTTTCCTTTTATCATTATCTAGTATCCTTCTTTGTTTCTTGCTACCGTCTTTGTTTTAAAGTCTATTGTGACTGATCTAAGTATTGCTACCCCAGCTTTCTTTTTGTTTCCATTTGCATGGCAAGTATTTTTCCATCCCTTCACATTCAGTCTCCTTATGTCTTTAGGTCCAAAGTGAGTCTCCTATGGGCAGCATATAAATGAGTCTTGCTTTTTTTTTTTTTTTAAACCATTCAGTCACCTTATATTTTTTTGATTGGAACATTTACTCTATTTACAATCAAAGTACTTATTGATAGCTATGTACCTATTGCCATTTTGTTACTTGCTTTACAATTGCTTTTGTAGTCCTCTGTTTCTTTTTTCTTCTCTTGTCCTCTTCATTTGTGGTTTGATAGCAGACTTTAATATTATGTTTGGATCCCTTCCCCCCCCCTTTTTTTTTTAAAAAGGTTTTGGACTTATGGTTATCATTAGGCTCATATATAACATCTGCATAGAACAGTCCATGTTAAGCTGATCACTTAAGTTGAACCCATTCTAAAAGCACTAAATTTGTACCCCCTCCCCATATTTTATGTATATGTTGCCATACTTTGCATCCTTTTATGAATCCTTTGAATTATTCTATAAATATAACCGATTTTACTGCTTTTGTGCCATCACCTCCATACTGATCTTATGATGATTACTACTTTCATTACATGTTTTCACTTACTTGTCAAATTTTTTCCTTTCTTAATTTTCTTACACCTAATTACGGCCTTTTTTTTCCACTCAGAGAATTCCCTCTGACCTTCTCGTAAGGCTGGCTTTGTGGTGATAAGCTCCTTTACCTTTTGTCTGGGAAACTAGCTCTTCTTCTATTTTGAATAGCAACCTTGATGGATAGAGTATTCTTGGTTGCAGGTTTTCTTCCTTTCAATACTTTAAAATATCATGCCACTTTTTCTGGCCTGCAAAGTTTCTGCTGAAAAATCAGCTGATAGCCTTATACAGTTTCCCTTCTATGTAATGGTTTTCTCTTGTTGCTTTTACAATTATTACTACTTTTTGCCATTTTAATTATGTGTCTTGGTGTGGACCACCTTGGGTTAATTTTATTGGGGGCTCTCTGAACTTCCCAGATCTAAATGTCTGCTTCCTTCGCCAGATTAGGGAAGTTTTCAGCTATTTCTTCAAATAAGTTTTCTGCCCCCTTCTCTCTCTCCTACTCTGCAATCCCTATAATGTGGCATGATACTACACTTAATGATATTTGAGTTCCCTTAACCTATTTTTTTATGATTTTGTTTTTCAACTTGGTTGCTTTCTATTATCCTGTCTTCACAATTGCCGATCCATTCTTTGACCTCCTCTAGTCTAATTTTGATTCCCTCTAGTGTATTTTAAGTTTTAGTTACTGCGTTCTTCATCTCTGGTTGGTTCTTTTTTATATTTTCTATCTCTTTTTTGAAGATCCTCCACTCGAGAATTCTCAAGTCCAGTAAGTACTTTCATGACCATTACTTTGAATTCTGTATCAGGCGTATTGCTTATCTCTATCTCATTTAGCTCTTTTTCATGGTTTTGTCCTGTTCTTTCATTTAGGACATATTCCTCTGTCTCCTCACTTTGTCTCTGTGCTTGTTTCTTTGTATTAGGAAAGTCAGCTACGTTTCCTGAACCATAGTGGCCTTATGAAGAAGAGGTCCTGTGGTGCCGTGTAATGTAATGCCCCCTTGTTCACCAGAACCAGGCATTCAGGGGTGTCTCCTAAATGGGTTGTGTGACCCCTACTGTTGTGACTGAGCGGCATTTGCCTTTAGTCTAGTTGGCTGCCATGCCCACTTTACCCGTTGTAGGCACACCAGCCAGGGTTTGGTCCCTGTACTGTTAAGGGGCCCGTCCAGGGTTTCTGTGGGCTTGTAANTTTTTATTTAGGACATATTCCTCTGTCTCCTCATTTTGTCTCTGTGCTTGTTTCTTTGTATTAGGAAAGTCAGCTACGTTTCCTGAACCATAGTGGCCTTATGAAGAAGAGGTCCTGTGGTGCCGTGTAATGTAATGCCCCCTTGTTCACCAGAACCAGGCATTCAGGGGTGTCTCCTAAATGGGTTGTGTGGCCCCTACTGTTGTGACTGAGCGGCATTTGCCTTTAGTCTAGTTGGCTGCCATGCCCACTTTACCCGTTGTAGGCACACCAGCCAGGGTTTGGTCCCTGTACTGTTAAGGGGCCCGTCCAGGGTTTCTGTGGGCTTGTAACTGGGTAGTGTCAGCAGTCAGACCAGATGCCTGCCCTCTGACAGTCTACCAGGGCTTGCTATCACACGAAACTGCAGGAAATCTTCCCTGTGTTATGTCCTGAGAGGCTTTCATTGGTGCTTTCTAAACACTAAGAATAGTTAATGTCATGTTTTCATATGGGGACAATGAGCTCATGAAGGTCAGCGAACTTTTTTTTCAGTGAACAGTTTAAGTTTATAACCCTTTTTTGGGGGAACTATCTAATTGACAACTTCCTATGGAGTGCAGCGTGGGGTCTTGCTGTCCAATATGCTCATTGGTTAAAGTTCACTTAAAGTTGTTTTGACAAAAGACCAGCATTACTTTTATAGACTCACTTGTCCANTGAACATTTTTTTTTTTTTCAGTAAACAGTTTAAGTGCATAACCCTTTTTTGGGGGAACTATCTAATTGACAACTTCCTATGGAGTGCAACGTGGGGTCTTGCTGTCCAATACGCTCATTGGTTAAAGTTCACTTAAAGTTGTTTTGACAAAAGACCAGCATTACTTTTATAGACTCACTTGTCCAAACTTACATGAAATTGGATGGCTATGAATTAAAAGTCTTGTCAGGCACTGCAATTTTCACAAANCGAACTTTTTTTTCAGTGAACAGTTTAAGTTTATAACCCTTTTTTGGGGGAACTATCTAATTGACAACTTCCTATGGAGTGCAGCGTGGGGTCTTGCTGTCCAATATGCTCATTGGTTAAAGTTCACTTAAAGTTGTTTTGACAAAAGACCAGCATTACTTTTATAGACTCACTTGTCCAAACTTACATGAAATTGGATGGCTATGAATTAAAAGTCTTGTCAGGCACTGCAATTTTCACAAAATGATCTCAAACTCATCCCTCTGCTCATTTGAACTATTTTATCTTTAAAATATGGATCTGCCCTCATTCAACAACAGAAAACCCTGACCAGATAATGTGCCTTAAAGAATCTCCCATTGGATCCTTAATTTTTTTCGAGAACGTTCACAGGTAATGTTTGAAGGACACGAAGTTTACCCCTTTTTCCATATTTGCTCTCAGGTTCTCAATCCTGTCTATACTTTGAAATCATCTGAAGAGCTTTAGAAGCCTGACCTTCATGGATTTTTATTTAACGGGTTCAAAATGGATGCAGGCAGGCTATTTTTAGAAAGCTCCCCTGGTGATTCTAAGGTACAGCCCAGGTAGGAACCATTGGCACCCAGAGGCTGTGGGGATGATCAGACCTACTGAGCTCATTTCTAAAGCACATATTACACGTTATACATGAATACATTCCTCATATAAGTTTAAATACTACAGTTAAACCCTGCCTTGGCCACTTCCCCTATCCCTCCCTCCCCTTGCCCCAAGCCCCTCTCAGGGATGGACACTCTTCCACAACTTTTTCTACTTGTTTACATACAAATGTATTTTCACTGATCAGTGAAAATACATAATCAGTGAAAATACATATACATTTCATTTTTCAAAATAATTTCCGGGGCGCTTGGGTGGCTCAGTTGTTAAGCGTCTGCCTTTGGCTCAGGGTGTGATCCCGGCATTCCAGGATCGAGCCCCACATCAGGCTCCTCCGCTGGGAGCCTGCTTCTTNCGTTAAGCGTCTGCCTTTGGCTCAGGGTGTGATCCTGGCATTCCGGGATTGAGCCCCACATCAGGCTCCTCTGCTGGGAGCCTGCTTCTTCCTCTCCCACTCCCCCTGCTTGTGTTCCCTCTCTCGCTGGCTGTCTCTCTTTCAAATAAATAAAATCTTTTAAAATAATAATTTTCAACATGTGTCATAACACGCATATTGTTCTGCTGCTCTGTTTTCACTTAACACTATGCCTCTGAGCTCTTTTCCATGCAGTACTTCTCTACCTCATCATTTTAAGCTGCTGCATAATATGAACGTATCAGTTATTTCCAAAATCCATGCCAGCCACTAAGGTGGCCCGTAGCTGTGTGTGGCTACTGAATGCTTCAATGAGGCTGGTGTGAACGGAGATGTGCTGTCAGCACAAAACACACACCAGATTTTGAATACTACTAGAAAGAATATATATATATAAGATACCTTAATTTTTATGTTGAGTACATGTGAAAATATGTTGGATACTTTGGATCAAATAAAATATAACATTAAGATCAACTATTTTTTTTTACTTTTATTAACACAAAAATTAGAAAATATGAAATTATGTTTGTTACTCCCATTATGCTTCTATTGAGTAGCTCTGTTCCAAATGATGGGTGTTTAGAATATTTGTATTCATGGAACATCACAAAGTGCCCTAGTGGACATTCTTATTTATCGGTGGTTTTCAGTGGGGGTGGGGGTGGGGACAGGCTTTGTCCCAAGGGCATTTGGCAATGCGTCGATGCATTCTTGGTTGTCACGACTGGAGGTGCTAATGACATCTAGTGAGTAGAGGCCAGGGATACTGCCAAACCTTTCACAATATGCAGAATAGCTCATATAGCAAGAATTGTCCAACCCAAAGTATCCACGGTGCTGAGTATGAGCAACTCCATGTCCATCC
>NW_023228860.1:0-826 GCF_002007445.2 Ailuropoda melanoleuca
TTCATTGACTTTATGCCTGTTATGTCATGATTTTTGACAAAGTAAACATTAAACTGTGTTGAGACTGTATTCAGGCATCATGTGCCATGTGTGTTTAGTATTCATAATTGAGCTGGTTGTGAGGCCTGTACTCGTGTCAGTACTTTAAAACATTGAATATGTGATCTGTTTCCCCCTTAAAGTCTCCTGACTGTGATTCCCAAGGCCTTACCTTCTCCCTGGTGTTGAAGAGCCCTCCCAGCAAAGATCAGCAGAGGCCTTCAGCAGAAAATTATGACACTGTCACCCACTGGAGCTGAGCAGGAGGAAATGTAGTGTCTGCCATGGGTTGAATGAAGAGTTGATGAACTGAAGGCCTGGGGACCAGAAGTTCCACAAGTTAGCACTTACTTCAGACTCATGCAGAAACAGGACCAACTACCTGAGGTTTGGGTTGGCAGCAACTGCCCAGCCCCCGGAATTAATTCAGGTTGAGACTGCCTCTCCCGTGCCTCTTCATCAACCACTTAATTGCATTCAACTTTGACTCTCTGAAGACAACAATTTGTGGATGTTCAGAAATGAGTAAAACCAGAAGTAGAATAAGGAGGAATAGAAGGAGGGGCCCTTGAGAGGGTAGTGAAAATGGGGAAAGTTTGGAAACAATCACAGGGGTCAAAATTCTTTAACTGGAAGAAGAGATTATGAACCATCCGTGACCAGAATAAGAAAAAGAAAGATTGTTTCTCTCTATGATGGGCATTAGTTCATTGGCTCATAACTAGTAAGTTTGTGGGTTTTTTTTTTTTTTTGGCTTTATAGTGTTCTGGAATAAAACACATAAACA
>NW_023228861.1:0-203 GCF_002007445.2 Ailuropoda melanoleuca
GGCAAAGAAGAAGTCAAAACGTCTCTCTTCACAGATGACATGATACTCTACATGGAAAACCCAAAAGAATCTACTTCCAAACTATTAGAAGTTATAGAGCAATTCAGGTGGGAGGTTAAGATGGCGGAGGAGTAGGGGACCCCTTTTTCAGCCGGTCCCCTGAGTTGAGCTGGATAGGTACCAGACCAGCAGGAATATCCACG
>NW_023228861.1:462-2335 GCF_002007445.2 Ailuropoda melanoleuca
CGGCTGGCGGTTGGCGGGCCACCTGCACCCGGGAGCAGGCGGACTCGCAGACGGCACCCGCAAGACAGCAGACTTAGAACGCGAGCTCCAGGAGCGCGCGCACAGGGCGGCTGGCGGGCCACCTGCACCGGGGAGTGGGCGGACCGCAGACCTGCACTCTGGAAACAGCAGACTGAGTCTGTGAGCCGGGAGCGTGCAACACCAAGCATCTCACAGAGCTCTGGAGCTCCGGTGTGCTCACTGGATCGAGGCTGAGACCGGGAGCTCTGGGAGAGTGCGCGGGGCGGCTGGCGGCTGGAGGGCCACCTGCACGGGGGAGCAGGCGGACTCGCGGTCAGCACCCGTGAGACACCAGACTGAGACGGGGAGCTCCGGGAGCCCGCGCGGGGCNTCCGGGAGCCCACGCGGGGCAGCTGGCGACTGGCAGCTGGTGGGGTTGGAAATACAAAGGACAGAGATGTGCCGGCCCTGGAAGTGAGGGCTGGTACGCCGGGTGTGGGGCGCACAGCCCGGGATGCTGCAGGGTTGAGCAGCACCAACAGAAACAGAGTTAAAGTGGCCAGAACATCAGTGGAGAACGATCCGCGATCCCTCTGTTCTGAGACAGAGGCTGAATTTCAGCCGCTGCTGCTCTCTCAGAAGAGGCATAGCAAACCGCCAGGGAAAGCCGCCAGAGAACAAAAGCCCGGAAATACCGGCTCACAGGGTGCCCATCCCCATCCCCCCTCGCAAGGGACACAGAGACTCTACCCAAACAGGGTTTTCTGAGTACCTGCAGGCAGGCCCCTCCCCCAGAAGGCAGGCTGAAAAATCAAGAAGCCCACAACCCGGAGCGCCTGAGTGGCGCAGTCACCAAGCACCTGTCTTCGGATTAGGGTGTGATCACAACGCTCCGTAAGGAGTCCTTCATCGGGCTTCTCCACCGGGAACCTGCTTCTTCCTCTCCCACTCCTCTGCTTGGGTTCCCTTTCTTGCTGNGGCCAGGAAAAGCCGCCAGAGAAAAAAAGCCCAGAAAAACCGGCTCACAGGGTGCCCATCCCCATCCCCCCTCGCAGGAGACACGGAGACTCTACCCAAAAAGGGTTTTCTGAGTACCTGCAGGCAGGCCCCTCCCCCAGAAGGCAGGCTGAAAAATCAAGAAGCCCACAACCCGGAGCGCCTGAGTAGTGCAGTCACCAAGCACCTGTCTTCAGATTAGGGTGTGATCACAACGTTCCGGAAAGGAGTTCCCCATCGGGCTTCTCCACCGGGAGCCTGCTTCTTCCTCTCCCACTCCTCTGCTTGGGTTCCCTTTCTTGCTGACTGTCTCTCTCTCTCTCAAATAAATAAATAAACTCTTTAAGGAAGAAACCCACGTCCCTAAGATCTCTATAAAACAAGGGCACACGGCCTGGGTCCCAGTCAACAACTTGGGCTCTGGACAACCCGCAATCTCTCTTCATCAGAATGACGAGAAGGAGAAGTCCCCCCCAGCAAAGAAAAGATAATGAGTCTGTGGCCTCTGCCACAGAATTGGCCTCGGCCACAGAATTAATACATATGGATGTATCCCAATTATCAGAAATGGAATTCAGAGCAACAATGGTCAAGATGATGAGTAAACTTGAAAAAAGCATCAGAGAAAGCGTTGCTGAGAATATAGAATCCCTAAGGGCAGAAATGAGAGCGAATCTGACAGAAATTAAAAATTCTATGAGCCAAACAACAGTCAAAACTAGAGGCTCTGACGGCCAGGGTCACCGAGGTGGAGGAATGCATTAGCGAATTGGAGGATGGGTTAGTAGAAGAAAAAACGAAAATATAAGCTGGTCTTAAAAAAATCCATGCCCATGAATGTAGATTACGGGAGATTACTGACTCTATGAAACGATCC
>NW_023228862.1:0-826 GCF_002007445.2 Ailuropoda melanoleuca
TTTTTTTTTTGTAGAGTTTTAGGATTTTGTGATATACCATCATGACATCTGCAGAGACACATTTTACTTCTCCCCTTCCAATTTTGATACATTTTATTTCTTTTATTGTGTTATTGCTCTGGCTAAGACTCGGTACTGTGGTTGAATAGAAGTGGTGAAAGTGGGCACACTTATCTTGTGTTTGATCTTAGAGAAAAATCTTTCAGTTTTTCACCGTTAAATGTGTTGTTAGTTGTGGGCTTATCATATATTGCCTTTCTTACATTGATTCCTTCTATTTTTAATTTGTTGAAAGTTTTTATCATGAAAGGATACAAAATTTTGTCAAACACTTTTTCTACATCATATGACTTTCATCCTTCATTCTGTAATATGATGTATTGATCACATTTATTGATTTGCAGATGTTAGACTATATTTGCATCCCGGGGATAAATCCCATTTGATGATGGTGTATGATTCTTTTAATGTGTTGTTGAGTTCAGCTTGCCAGTATTTTGTTAAGGATATTTACACTTATGTACATTAGGGACATTGGCCTATAATCTTTTTTCTTGTAGTGTTCTTGTCTGGCTTTGGTGTTAGGGTAATGCTGGCTTTATAAAATGATTATGAAAGTGTTCTCTCCTCATCAACTTTTTGGAAGAGTTTGAGAAAGACTGATATTAATTGTTCTTTAATTGTTTTGTAATATTACCAGTGAAGAAATTTGGTGCTGGGCTTTTGTTTTTCAGGAGATTTTTGATTACTGATTCAATATCCTCACACATTATTGGTCTGTTCAGATTTTCTATTTCTTCATGGTTTGTACTTACTAAGTTGTATG
>NW_023228863.1:0-826 GCF_002007445.2 Ailuropoda melanoleuca
AGTTCAGAAAACATGATTCTATCTGAAAACTCCTTTTCTGTCTATTCCAAACATCCTCTGCTTGGATTTGCAAAAGTTGTATATTTTCTGCATACATGGAAAACTCTAGTCCAAGCCAGAATTCTCTTACTGTAACATTGAGAGATCTATATTGAGTCTTGGAATTGCCTCTAAGTCTGTGAGTCCCTTGCTGGATGATTCCGAGGATGTTGATGGAGCTGCTGGGCTTTGGCTTCATTCTCTACAATGTGAAGGCAAATATGGAAGGAACTCAGGACATCTTGAGGCCACTTGTGGAACTCTAGAATTCTGTGAGGGTTTTTATAAGTGCCTCTGGGCACCTAAAAAGGAATTCTATTCTGTTGGGAATTTCTCCCAGGCTTGGCCAAGAACTAATCTCCAGGTCTTGAATTGGTTACCTCAACTCCAGGTCAATGTGTTATTACATGATTATTAAAAGAAAAAAAGGAGGGGGGAAGTAGTATCATGACTCATACCAATATAAAATAAATACTTGTAAAGGACTTTAAATTACTCATCAATGGAGGATCCATTAAGATGCTACCACCAGTAAAATGTTGACCTCACTTACATTGCTCAATCAGAATTCTCAAACGCCTTTATAAGAATGTGAAAAACTATCTTTCTGCAGGATAATAATTAATTGCATTCCACCAGGTGAGATTCACTTGCATTTCTATGGATAAGAATTATTTGCTTCATTACCAATTTTCTACAAATGCAGTTGTAAAAAATAGCTCAAAGGTGATGAAAGGTAGATATTACCCAGAAAGATGCACAAGATATGAGACTAAGTATTCTCTGG
>NW_023228864.1:0-826 GCF_002007445.2 Ailuropoda melanoleuca
CTCCCACTCCCCCTGCTTGTGTTCCCTCTCTCGCTGGCTGTCTCTCTCTCTCAAATAAATAAATAAAATATTTTTAAAAAATAATTGTTTCTTTATCATTTCCAAAAGTCACACATACACAGTCATTATGAACTTTGCAATTTAAATATTTTGATGGGCTTCAATTTGTTGTAGTAAGTGTCATTATTGAGCTCCAGTTGTCCTGTGTTTGACTACTAGGAGCCCGTTAAAGCTGGCCCCTGAATCACTGACATGATTCTAGTAGGATTTGATATTTTTCTATCTGGTAATATAGGATATTCAAGGCTTGTTTTGTTCATTTCTTGCCCAACTCCCAGATTTCACCATTTCTCTAAGAAGCTCCAATTTCTTTTAATGAAAATTGTAATAAGAACTGTAGATTGTACCATGATCTGGGCACAAAGGATGCTTATTGTTACTGGGTTGATCACGATTTTTAGGCCTCTTAGGCAGACAGAACTAAGAAATCTATATAAAATATTTGTTGTATCCAGAATGAGAGTTCCAGTTCCAACTCAAGCTTTTATGTAACCTCTTTTCTATTATCTGTGTATCTCCTTTTTTCCATATGAGAAGTCTGATTCTCAAGAATGTAGAGTATGATAAAATTAATATATCCCATAGTTACTCATTTATTTTATCTCATACAACACACGCAGCAATCTCAGAATAATAATACTGATATTACCACCAATATGGCTCCTGAAAACATTTTAAGAATTCACACACTCTTCTATTCTTAAGATAGTTATACTCCATTTATTTTGTCAGACCACTACATACTACATTTTCTCCCTCTTATCCA
>NW_023228865.1:0-826 GCF_002007445.2 Ailuropoda melanoleuca
GATACCAGCAAGAGAGTCTCAAATATCCAAATACTATGGGGAGAGAAGCAGTACCAACAACAATATGGTGAGAGAGACAAGTAGTAAAATGTGAACAGCAAAATTAGGTGAAGCTTTTCTTCTCCATGTTATTCTTGCAACTTTCCAGCAGACTTGGAATTGGTCGACATAAAAATTTTAAAGTTTATAAGCAAAGAGTACAAATTAAATAACACTTTAAAATAACTCATGGATCAAAGAATAAATCACGGGGGAGCTTAGAGAATATCTTGAGCTGAACTAAAATGAAAATACCACATATCAAAATTTGAACACTCTACCTAAAGGTTATGGAAACACTTATAGCTTTCAAGGCTTATAATAGAAAAATAAAGGCATAAAATCAATGATCTAAGCTTCAACCTTAAGCAAATAGAAAAAGAGGAGCAAATTCAACTCAAAGCAACAGAAAGGAAATAATAAAGATCAGGGCTGCAATTAATGAAACAGAAAACAAAAAGCAACAGGCGAGAAAAAAGGGAAGAGTCAATGAAACCAAAAGTTGGTTCTTTGAAAAGAAAAATAAAATTGATAGATTTTCTTAAAGATTTTTATTTATTTGTTAGAGAGAGAGAGAGAGAGTGCACAAGTGGGGGGTGGACAGAGGGAGAGGGAGAAGCAGGCTCCCTGCTGAGCAGGGAGCCCAATGCTGTGCTTGATCCCAGGACCCCAGGATCATGACCTAAGCCAAAGGCAGACTGAGCCGCCCAGGTGCCCCAAAACTGATAGATCTTCAGCTAGACTGGTCAAGAATAAAACAAGACACAACAGGAAAAAAAGGGGGGGG
>NW_023228866.1:0-827 GCF_002007445.2 Ailuropoda melanoleuca
CAAAAAAAAAAAAAAAAAAAAAAGACGTGTGGTTCTTTAAATTAAGTCCTCACTTGGGTTTCCCAGAAGCAGCGCCGGAGGCAAAGATTTCTGTGCAAGTTGTTTATTTGGAAGGTGAATGTAGGAGAAACACCAGAAGGGAAGGGGGCAGTTGTGATGGCCCAGGAAACCAGTAATGTTTGAATTATGGAGCAGATTACCAGGGCGGGCAACTGGGCTAAATGTCCCCGGGGAGTTCTGAGACCAGCAGTAGGGCAAACTCCAGAGTTATCCCCTCCAAGAGGAATGGGAACTAAGCCATTTATCCTTCAAGTCCTGAGTCACTGGTTGAGGATCTTTCCAGAAGGCATTATGTCCCTCCCTGGCTTGTCATCACTCTGGCTCAGTGGGCTCCCAGTGGCCAGACAGACGCCAAAGGCGAGGAGTTGGGGTGCGGCAGTGGGACCCCAAGAGTGGGTGCCTCTAAAGGGAAGTGGGCGTTCTCAGTAATTAAGAAAATTCAACATTCCACTCAAAAACACATGCAAGTTTCAGCCAGGAAAGTCCTCAGTACTTGCTCCCCTCCGCAGGGATCATTCCATCCATTTCATTGATCAAAAGAGGCAAGAATGCTCTTCCTCCCTCAGCCCTTGTACCTATCCGGTGGCTTTTTGTTGTAAACCCCAAAAATGTGTTTTACGTAATGAGGTTTGCTGTTGTTATTGTTTGGGGTATTAATTACCCCTTTGTACAAATCCAGGATTATAATGCAATGTGATACGAATTACAGTTTTCCAAGGCTCCAGCGAAAATCTGGATAAAACAATTAAAGGAAAGAACTCAGTGGA
>NW_023228867.1:0-827 GCF_002007445.2 Ailuropoda melanoleuca
AAAAAAAAAAAAAAGAAAAGAAATCTCTGGGTATGCAAGTATCCCTGCAGATGATCATCAACTTCCTCGACTTCTAGGAAAGAAGAGAACAATGAATGCCCAGGTGTGGACTGACCAATCTTTAGTGTTGACTGCATGAGCTCAGGATAAAAGACTCTTTAATAATGTTCCTTATTTCTTGAACACTGGTAAAAACACAATACACAAAAATCAAGTGGCAAAAGCAATAAACATACAGATGAGCTTAATTCACAATGAATATAGAGTCCGCTGCTTTGTAAATAGTGTCTTGCAGAAACATGCAGAAAGAGTAGAAAATAAGAAAGCCACTGTTAGAAGAGAAGATAGAGGTGGAAGGAAAACGTCATCCAAAATTACAAGGGCTGCATTCAGTCATTCCACAAATCCTGATAAAATGTCTGTTAGGTACTGGCTACGGTGCTGGCACTGGAGACACATGAACATATTATTCTCACTGAGCTTACATTGTAGGTAGGGAAAACACAATAAGCAAAGAAGAAAAGGAGGCAGCTGCAAATTATAAGAAGTGGTTTGAAGGAGCAAAGGAGATGAAGAGGGGTGGAGGAAATGAAGATACACTATGGGGTAAGACAAGTCTCACCAGTGAGTTCAAAATGGGGAGGGGAGATAAAGAACATGAGGAATTAAGGTTTACACCTAAATATTTTGCTTGAGTCAAGAGGTAAGTGGAAACTGCCTTCAAGAGGGTGAATGTTACTGAGGTTAAGAATGTGGGGGGGAGGAGGTTAAGATGGCAGAGGAGTAGGGGACCCCTTTTTCAGCCGGTCCCCTGAGTTGAGCTGGAT
>NW_023228868.1:0-827 GCF_002007445.2 Ailuropoda melanoleuca
AAAATTCCTAAAAAAAAAAAAAAAAAAAAAAAGCCTGCTTTTTCTGAAGTTTGCCAGTTTAGATGTTTGTCATGCCCCAGAAACTGCTGGTAACAGCCCAGCATGGTATGGGCAATAAGAAAGTTTGGATCTATCTGTGTATGTTGAAACTCTGAAGCTCAGCCAAGACATGAAGTCATTTTAGGGTCTAAGAAATGGAAATAAACACTTAGAACATCACTAAATTGTAACAGATGAACTGGATTCCAACCCAAAATACAGATATCTTACAAGATTGTGTTCACAAACAAATGTCTACACTATTGTGCTGAGATACTGGAGAAATGCAAATGGACCCTGAGGTTTGAGTTGCTGCTGCCAACCAAAATATCTGTTCTAGAAAACAAAAGGAATGGGTTTTTGAAGGGCAGAAAGAAAGCAGTTCTGTCTGATGTTAAAGTAAACACACCTGCAACCAAGTAATTATTCAGCAATATAAAAATACTGCCTGTACAATACAGTCCAAATCAAAAAGAGCTTGGATTTTGATTTATGTATCATAATGAGAGATGCATTTTTATCAGAAGTTAGATAAACACTTTTTCTAAATTATCTAAGATTTTGGAACAGTCTCCAAATTTTATGTTTTGTTCTTTAAAATTTAAAGACTAAAATTGAGTTTCTAGAGAGGGAAATTTGATCCGGGTATGCTTAGGAGAAGCAGAATATTTGGATGCTTACTATTCTCTTTTGGGTGACTCCAAACTCCAATATTTTTTATTTAAAATATATATATATATATTTAAGTATATATATACTTATATATATATGTATATTTAAGTATATAT
>NW_023228869.1:0-827 GCF_002007445.2 Ailuropoda melanoleuca
TTTATTTATTTATTTATTTATTTCAGAAAGAGTGTGAGTAGAGAGGGTGGGTAAAGGGGGAGGGAGAGAATCTCAAGCAGACTCCATGCTAAGCACAGAGCCCCCCACGGGGCTCCATCTCACAACCCTGAGATCATGACCTGAGCCAAAATCAAGAGTCAGACACTCAAGTAACTGAGCCACCCAGGCACCCCAATTTATCCTATTTTTAACGCTTGTTTTCAGTAACTGTATTTATCTAGCTTTTATTTTTCTGAGTGCATATTTGATAGTAATATATATTATTGATGAATTGTATCTTCTAATGCTGAAAAGATTCTGTATCAGTTAAAAACTTTTTATAATTGTGAGTCACCACAAACTCAACTTAAAAGCAGTGTGAACAAATTAAGCATTTGTTTTTCTCATAAAACAAGAAATCTGGAAATGTAGTTACTGGCATTTGTCCAGACTCAGGAATATCGAAACTGAGGCCTCTGTCAATTTCTCTGAGCTGAAGCTAACATCCACCTTTTCAAGCAGGAACAAAGAGAAACGGAAAAGATAGCAACCAGGAAAATGGATGCATCTAGAATCAGGATCCCTATGCTTTCCAAAGGAAAATGGGCATCCAATGACAATGATGGCCAGGTTTTTCACTCCTCAGTTGAACCTATACCACCTTCCTCCTTTTTTTTTCAAGTGATTTTTATCTTTTATGTATAATTTAATGATCCTTTTGTGTGAGCAGTATAATTATATTACACAAATTATTTAACAATAATGCAAGCCACTTAAAAGTCTCTCTGAAAAAGACTACTGAGTTTTGATTAGAATTCTTGAAATCA
>NW_023228870.1:0-974 GCF_002007445.2 Ailuropoda melanoleuca
CTTAGGGGTCTTTAGGAATCCTTTAATCTTTACTGTTTGAAGCATTATATTAACAGGAAGATACAATGAATAATAAAATGCCAAAAGCGGACATTTTATCTAAAAAATATACTACCATTCATTGTCATTCACCAGAGAGCAAGAAACCATAAGAAAGACACTGAGAAGAGAGCCATTCTGATGGCCAGGAAGAAGGTAGTTTGAGGTCTGAGCAAAGCACTAGCAATCTACGTGTGTGTGTGCACGTGTGTGCTGGAGTGAACAGAACACAAAATGAGTAGTGCTTTCAATGAAGCACAGCGTACTAGTTTCGGTTTGCCAAGAAGCACATGTCAGGATGAGAGCAGATGAGCAGGAGGTTTGATAGCAAAGAAAATAAGAGAAGATGGGGAAAGGGAGCAAGTGGAGGCAGAGAGAGCCTTCAGACCATGATGTAGGTTTGACACCTGCGGAAGGAGAGACGGAAGGAAGACTGTATATGAAGAATTATGGACTACAATGCTGTTCTAAGAAATATGTGGCCAGGCCAATGGGAAGCACCCGAGCCAAAGTCACTTCATCAGGAGTTCTGAATGTCACTGGAATGGGTCCACCCTACTGTCCACTCTGTGCTCAGGCATCGGCTGGGAGTAGCCTACCAGAAGTGTGGCTTTGGTGGATGGTTGGTCCAGAGGGGTAGCAGATAGGGCCATTAGTCAATTACGTACTCTGATCTGAGTGGCACATTTTCATGGTCATCAAAAGTAGCAATTTAAAAAATTAGCATTTTTCATGCTTATTTGCCCCTCAAAATTATTATGTTGAATATAACCAGAAAAAAAGCTTCTGATGTCTATTAATCGTTTCCATTATATAAGACATTTATTTAATTTCTATGTTATATGCAATTATATCTTTTCAGAATATAAAAATAAATGTGTAATGCCATTTTTAAAATTCTAACCACTTGTTTACAGGAGTATCACAAAATCTGA
>NW_023228871.1:0-827 GCF_002007445.2 Ailuropoda melanoleuca
AAATTTCATGATAAATTAATACTGAACATTGTATAAAAATCACAAAAGAACACCAAAAAAGGTCTATAATCCCAGCACCCTGAGATTGCCATGGTAACATTTTGCCGTAGCTCTTTTCAGAGTGTTTTTGTGCCTACACCTACTTTTGTAATATTACTCTCGTTGCTAACAGTTCATTGTGAACATTTTTACATGCAGTTGTGTATGTGCATTTTTTGTCACATTTTAAATGACTGCTTAGTTTTCTATTGCCTGCTAGTATATAATTTGTATCATATTCCCCTTTATTGGACATTCTGATTACTAAATGTTTTGTCATCCAGTTGCTACCATGAACAACCTCATAGGATAATTATTGGACATTGTTTAGGACCTACCTGACCATGAATTTATTGTGGCACCAATCTTTCTGATAATGCTTTTATTTTCTTACAGCAAAAGTTAATAGCGTGAATGCAGGTAATGGAGAAGTTGCATTGTTGGATTCTTAGTCATTGAGATTATGCCAGGCGGATGTAATAGAAGACAGCAGTAAGAGTGCAAAGTTATTGGTAAGAATGGTTGAAATTACGAATGTGGTATCTAAACTGGGTAGAAAGGGCTATGAAGACAGGAAGGAGGTGATAGAGAGGAGAGGGGGGCCTAGAGACTCAAAATCCTTAGGTGCATTTCTCTCCATCTCAGAAAGAAGGAACCCAGCTCAAAGTAACTGAACTATAAAATGCATTGGCTCATATGACAATGCATATGACTCCAGCAGCTGAGTGAGCTCTGGCTTAGCTAGTATCTCCAGCTCCATTCTCTGGGATTCCCTTGGCTCTGTGCCT
>NW_023228872.1:0-827 GCF_002007445.2 Ailuropoda melanoleuca
CCATGCAATACGTGCCCTCCTTACTACCCATCACCAGCCTATTTTTCTTGATCTTTTTCTACAGTGTATTTGTTTTTAATTTTATTGTTATTCACTCTTATGTTTGTTATTTCTTTCCTTCTCATTTCCTAGAGCCTGCCTTGATGTGCTTTCTTGCTTTTTGAAATAGAATGTTAAATAATTGGTTTTCAGCCTTTTTTTCCCTAAAATAAGCATTTAATGCTTTAAATTTCTCTATAAGCACTGCTTATTTTCATCCCACAAATTTTGGTAACTTGCCTATATTATAATTTAGTTTAAAACATTTTCTAGTTTCTGTTTTGATTTTTTTTGAATCCATAGACTATTTAGAAGCATACGAATTAACTTCCACATAGTTGGGGTGCTTGTAGTTATCTTTCTACTAAAAAATTCTAGCTTAATTCCATTGTGATCAGAAAACATACTATGAATAATTTCCATCTTTTGTCAGTTCATATGGCCATACAGAGTGGATAGCCACATAAAATATAGCCCTCCTTGGTTCCATAGTGTTAGTTTTGCCTATAAGTTTGTATGTATGCTCACCTCCAATCTTATTGTCAATTTCTATCCAGATATATTGTATATTGGTATCTCACCAATGTTTTCATTTGCATCTCCCTCATGAAAAATGATGTTGAGCCTGTTTTCACATGTTTATTTGCCATCTGTGTATCTTCTTCAGTAAGGTGTCTATTCAGTGTTTTTGTTCTCATTTGAGTTCTTTGTTTTCTTATTGTTGAATTTTAAGAGTTATTTCTATATATTTTGAATACTAGTCCTTTATCACATATGTGTTTTACAAT
>NW_023228873.1:0-159 GCF_002007445.2 Ailuropoda melanoleuca
CTGAGAAAGACAATTCGGCCAAAACCCGCTTCCAACGAAATGTTTGCTCCCTGGGGAAATCCAGTCAAAACGGCTGGCGCAATGGAACGAAAAGGCCCAAAACACGTCCGTCAGAAACAAGACCGTACAGGGACCGTCTTAGCACTATCATCACCCTTC
>NW_023228873.1:199-533 GCF_002007445.2 Ailuropoda melanoleuca
CGTGGAAGCCTGACGAGAGTGCCCCATTGTGGTCTCTGAGACCCCACACAGTGCAGGGTAATATCAACGATCATCAACTCTCGTGAGTAAGGGAACATGAACGAAAACCTTCACGAATTCGAGGACTCAGTGCCCTTCTCATTGGTAATAAAGCAGAGCGTCCAGGAAAACACCTCCAGTGTACAGCAGCCTTTTCACTGGGGACGCCGATTCCACATTGGGTGTAGGGGCCTGGTGAGGATCCAGCAATTAGAACCAAGAATCAAAGTGCGAGGGGAAAGCCCTTGAAGTCACGACGGCCTTATGGAAGGTGGAACAGGAATCAAGGTGCTTT
>NW_023228874.1:0-827 GCF_002007445.2 Ailuropoda melanoleuca
TCCATTCTTATGTCTAATTAG
Source organism: Ailuropoda melanoleuca (assembly GCF_002007445.2). Taxonomy (NCBI): domain Eukaryota; kingdom Metazoa; phylum Chordata; class Mammalia; order Carnivora; family Ursidae; genus Ailuropoda; species Ailuropoda melanoleuca. The sequence continues at coordinate 22 of NW_023228874.1, forward strand.
CATTCCAAGCTTAACAGTATTGTTGATTTCCACCCAATCTTATGTCTGAATCTTGGCTCAGCCCCTCATGAGTTGTGAGATATTAGGGAAAAGTGCTTAATGTCCCTGTGCCTCAGTATCTTATTTGTAAATTAGTCATAATAATATTACCTAATGTATAATGTTGTAGTGAGGATTAAATGAAGTAATAACATGAAAAGCATTGATCCTCATGCCTGGCATATAGTAATAAATAACTAATAATAAATAATAAGTAAGACAGTTCTTATGTCCCTGCCCCTCACTGGTACCTCCCATTGGGGGTTCTTCATTTAGCGAATGCCATCACCTAGTCAACCAAGCCAGAACCTGCTATCGCCCTTGATTCCTTCCTATCCCTAATCCCACATCAACCAATAACCAAGAACTCTAGAGTCTGCCTTTTAAATATTGCTCCCCTTCCCCAGTTTTCCATTCTTGTTGCTCCCTCTACATTTTGTCTCTTGTCTGATTGTAGCTCCCTATTGGTTCTCCAGCCCTTCCCCCACCCTGCAGCAGGAGTGAAGGGATCACTTTAAAATGCATATCTGCTCATATCACTCCCCTTCAATTTCTCCCCATTGATCTCAGAGAAGATCTAAATTGCTCAGTGTTACTATGCATTACTATTACAATACAAGACATGCCAGAACTCGGCCTTGGCTTCCTTGTCCAGCTTCCCCTCTCATCGCTCCCCACCCCATCTCTAAATCCAAGGTTCAGTTTTTCTGAACCACTTGCCATCTCCAAAGTTTGCCCTGAGTTCTTACCTCAAGGCTTTTGTATAT
>NW_023228875.1:0-827 GCF_002007445.2 Ailuropoda melanoleuca
ATTCAATTGCAATTCTTATCAAAATACCAACAGCATTTTCCACAAAACTAGAATAATACTAAAATTTGTATGGAGCCACAAAAGACACCAAATAGCCAAAGCAATCTTAAGAAAAACAAGCTGGAGGTATCACAATTACAAATTTCACAATTACAGATTTCAAGCTATATTACAAAGCCACCGTAATCAAAACAATAGGGCACTGGCACAAAAACAGACACCTAGATCAGTGGAAAAGGATAAAGAACCCAGAAATAAACCTATGGTTATATGGTCAATTAATCTATGATAAAGGAGGCAAGAATATACAATGGAGAAAAGACAGTTTTTCAATAAATGATGAAGGGAAAAGTAGACAGTTACACATAAAAAAAACTGGACCAATTTTCAACCATTTTCTTTACCACCAGCCACAGCAACATTTTTCTAGGTATGTCTCCTAAGGCAAGGGGAACAAAAGCAAAAATAAAACTTTGGGACCACATCAAAATAAAAAGCTTTTGCACAGCAAAAGGAACGATCTACAAAAAAAGGGCAACTTCTTGAACAGGAGAAGACATTTGCAAATGATACGTCTGATAAGGGGTTAATATCTAAAATATATAAAGAGTCTACACAACTCAGCACCAAAAAACAAACCCAATGCAAATAAAAAATGGACAGAGGCCCTGAAAAGACATGATGACATACAGATGGCCGATAGATACATAAAAAATGTCCAACATCACTAATCTGCAGGGAAATGTAAATCAAAACCCCAATAAGATATCACCTTACACCTGTTAGAATGGCTCAAGTAAAAAACACAAGAAATAATAAATGTTGGT
>NW_023228876.1:0-827 GCF_002007445.2 Ailuropoda melanoleuca
TTTTTTTTTTTTCTTTCAGCACTTTGAATATATCATCCCAATCCCTTCTGGCCTGTGAAGTTTCTGCTAATAAATCTGCTGAAAGTTATATGTGGCTCCCTTGTACATAACAAGGTGTTTTTCTCTTAATGCTTTTAAGATTCTCTCCTTGTCTTTAACTTTTGACAATTTAATTATAATGGGTTTTACTTTGTATTCATCCTTTTTTAAAAATCTGCATTTCTTGAATCTACATGTCTGTTTCTTTCTCCAGGTTAAAGAAGCATTCAGCCATTATTTCTTTGAATTAACTTTCTGCCCCTTCTTTCTCTCTTTGCTTCCTGGTCTGTTTGATGATGTCCCATAATTCCCTTAAGCTATCTTTAATCGTTTGTCTTTTGCTCCTATGATTGGATGAGTTCTACTTCCCTGTCTCAAGTTCACTGATTTTTTTTCTTATGATTGATCTATTCTGTTGTTCAATGCCTCTATTGAATTTTTCAGTTCAGTAATTATATCCTTCAGCCTTGTAATCTGTTAGGTACTTTATTACATTTCCTTTCTCTATGTTGAAATTCTCACTTTGTTTATGAACTGCTCTCCTGATTTTGGTGAGCATCTTTGTTAATTGAACTCTCTATCCATTATTTCACTTATCTCTGTTTCCTTAAGGTCTGTTTCTAGAGATTCATCTTGTTCTTTATTTGGGAATATAGTTTGTTTCTTCATTTTCCTTGACTCTCTGTGTTTATTTCTGTGTACTAGATAAAACAGCCACCTAAACCAGTCTTAACTGTGTTCTCATTGTAAGAGATGAAACTCATCTCTCATCCTAGTCCATGTTTTTG
>NW_023228877.1:0-827 GCF_002007445.2 Ailuropoda melanoleuca
ACGTGAAACCAATAGAACACTTACATGTTAATTACACTGGGATTAAAATTCTAAAACTTTTAAAAAAATTTTTAAAGTGTAAAATTCAAAATCTTTTCTCTTTTTTTGTTTTGACATGATAGGCATGGGCTGATAACAAAAAGCCACTCAAATGCTATAATACAGCAATATGTGCAGCACTCAAAAGGCTACTGAGTTAGAACAGTGTCACTGTGATCTGTAGTGCACCAAGCAGCAGTGCGAAGGGAAGGGAATGCCATATACGGTCTCTGTCACAAATGCTCCACTCTGTCATTGCAGCGAGAAATCAACCACGGACAATAGGTAAATGAATGAGCATGGCTGTGTTCTAATAAACCTTTACTTATGCACTCTGACGTTTAAACTTCACATAATCATTATGTGTCACAAAATATGTTTCCGTTGATTGTTTTAAACATTTAAAAATGTAAACAGTATTCTTAGCTCACAGACTGCACAAAAATAAGTAGGAAGCTGGATATGCCCCACAGCCCATAGTTTGCTAATTCATATCCCATAAAATCCAAAAGAATTACTTTTCCACATAGATAATTACCATTCTTCAATTAAGAGATCTTTTTTAGGGGCACTGAGTGGCTCAGTTGGTTAAGTGTCTGCCTTCACCTCAGGTCATGATCCCAGGGTCCTGGGATCGAGTCCCCTACCCCCTTTATAAGGCTCCCTGCTCAGTGGGAAGCCTGCTTCTCCCTCTCCTCTCCTCCCCTCTTCCCTGCTTGTGCTCTCTGTTGCTATCTCTGTCTCTCTCTCTAATAAATAACTAAAATATTAAAAGAGAGAGAGAGAGA
>NW_023228878.1:0-827 GCF_002007445.2 Ailuropoda melanoleuca
ATACCAGTTTTTTCTGTGGTGTTTGCTACATGTTTTCCGTCTTCCTAGACTGCCTCTATCTTGATATTTAGGATAGAAAGAGCAGACTTTCATGAGAGATTTCACTTTTTTTCAATCTGAACCGATTAGGTGTTTCCAGATTCTCTACTTCTCTAGCACACACTTTGGGATACATGAGGCATAGTGAAAACCCAGGGAAATCATAACAACGACTTTCTTCAGGTTCCAAAGTCCAGAGCCAGCATGCCTTATTTTCTTTCTTTAGAGGCTCCTTCATCTATCTATCAATCACATATAAGGAACATAGGGAAAATATTGCACATGTAAGAAAAAACCATACAATAAGGAAAAATATATCTATCCCATGTTCCTTCCAACCTGTTTTTGATGGACTCTAAACTGCTTTCACAAATCTCCCAGACAAGAAAAAAGAAAAAATAAATTATTGCTTTCAACCCTATATAAGCATAAAAATTCTAAAGTAATTGGCAAAAGACTGAAGTGCTTATCTGCACTCAGCTACTCGGTTGTTTGAGCTAGCTTGCATCATTCGTGGGTCCTGGCTTCAGTGTTCACTTAATAAAACAGGGTTAATTATAAGGTTACCTGCTGCAGCCCACAGTCCCAACCTGCTTGGCAATATCTAAAAAAATTATTCGTACTTGCATGTTGTAAGGCTCTCTTATATCTTATTCAATGATTATGGAACAGAGATATCAAATTCTAATATACGATGTAATAGTTTAATGGACTGAGCTATTTATTTCAAATAGACAGTATTTTCATAGTATCTCAAACACAGATGGTTTTGAAGACTCATAAAACCA
>NW_023228880.1:0-827 GCF_002007445.2 Ailuropoda melanoleuca
GGAATCTGGGGATGTACTGTATGGTGATTTACATAATATAATAAAATAAAATTTAAAAAAAAAAAAAAAAGAAGCTGTCACACTGACAGAGCCAACGCACCAGCTTCTGCTGGTGGCAAAATCAGATTCCAGTGGCAGAGTTAGAAAACACATTCAAGAGTTAGGATGGACACCAGGATACACCTGGGCTAGACAACCTTCTTGTCAGAACCAACAAAATACTTAGGGGTTTGTGAACCGACAAATAGAAACAAAGTCCCCCAGTGGCACCTGGGGGGTGACTCAGTTGGTTAAGTGTCTGATTCTTGACTTCAGCTCAGGTCACGATCTCAGGGTCCTGGGCTCTAGTCCTGTGGGACGGGCTCCACGTCCAGCAGGGAGTCTTCTTGGAGATTCTCACGTTCTTTCTCTCTCTGCTCCTTCTCCTCATTACCACTCTCGCTCTCTTCCACCACTATCTCTAATAAATCCTTAAAAAAAAAAAAGTCCCCTAAATTCTGTTAGTAGTTATACAACACAGATATCTCAGCCTATAGTTAATACTTTCAAATTGTAGAAGCTTCAGGTTTTAGCTGTAAGGGTACTGCTAAATATACTTTTTAAAAGGTTTTATTCATTTATTTGAGAGAGAAAGAGAGACAGCAAGAGAGAGCAGGAGCAGGGAGGAAATGGAGAAGCAGGCTCCCCAAAAGCAGGGAGACCAACATGGGGCTCAATCACAGGACCCTGGGACCATGATCTGAGCCAAAGGCAGACACCGACTGAGTCACCCAGGTACCAGTACCTAATACTTCTTAGAAATATTTACCCTTCATTTTTTTTCACCA
>NW_023228881.1:0-980 GCF_002007445.2 Ailuropoda melanoleuca
AACTGAGGTGTGAGGATTTATTTACCTTACTGTACGAGGATTTCATGTTTTCTGTAGCTACAGGTGCAAGACTTCGAATTCTTCTGTGTCTTGTTTCTGTGCCCTCTATTGTCTTTGGGTTTCCCCAACTACTCCTTCTCAGGGGAGTGTTTGCCCTTTGTTCTTTCAGCTGCCATCCAGTGCTACATATGCCCTGTCGGTGTGGAGGTAAGGCACGCAGGCAGGGGAGCTTCCCATAACATTGCCATTAACTCTCAGGCTCTCAGTGAGTCAGAGCCACAAGGCTGTCACCTTCCCAAGTGTTTCTCCAGGGGTCTAGCTTCTTTTTCTCCCAGCCTCACACTCCCTTTCTTGTCTACTATGTTCTGATCAATTTACTTGAAGCCTTACCCCCGTTAACTATGGGTGTGTGGGTTTTTGTCCTTCCGGTGACACAAGGAGGGGGTGGAGTATGAGGAATCCCTTGCTTCAGCTGGGACACAGCGGTGACAAGCTCTTCTCCCCAGAGAGGAGCCTCCTGTGGAGAAGGCTCTGGGTACATTTCATAATGATTCTTCTCCTTCCCCTACCAGTCACGAGGGGCTCTTTCTCAGTCGTCACCATGAGAACCTCACGAAGCTTGTCTCAATCGTTTTTCTCATTATTTTCTTATTTGCTGTATTTCTGATGTTTCAATGTCTGGGTCTTGCCGATCCCAGAGACAGACTGCCCCTCACAGGGTTGGACAATTTGTGCAGACGGTTAAGGCCTCTCCTACAAGCGAGCCTTTCTTATCCCAACCAACCAATCCCCCATCCACCTCTCTCCCTGGGCTCTCACACCCTAGGGCAACTGTGGGCGGCCCTCACGCCTGAGAACCCAATGAAATTCTTCAGAGGAACCGATCTCAAGCCTGCTTACCTTGCCTCGCCTTTCCTGCAGAAAGCACAACAGGCGCTCTTGCCCACCTCGCCCCGTTTCCCTCGCCTCCTGACCAGCCC
>NW_023228882.1:0-827 GCF_002007445.2 Ailuropoda melanoleuca
GGGGGGGGGGGGGGGGCGGATAAAAACAGGCTAGATTTGAGATCTTTAGCCTGAAAACCAGAGCACTGTCTCTCAGAATACTGAATTAGATTAGATTCTTAATTCTCTCTTCTCTGGGTATTTCTGTTTACTTATTAATGGTAATTTTGAAGGAATGGATATGTGATATTGATCTCATAGTGGTGGGTTTAATGATTCTTTCCATCTTCTATTCTCCTTGGAACAATTTTCCTTGTTAATGTTTTTTCATCTATATTCCTAATACACTTAATTCCTCAAAGTCCTTTAAAAACTAAACATCTATACGATCATTTGATCGTTGTTTTCCTATTATGTTATTTATACCTATCTCTTGTAGAAGTACTAATTCCAGAACACTAATTGTATAAGTCGGTTGTAAGACTACATACATAACAAACACTAAAGTAAGTGGCTACAGAGATCCAGAATAGAGGAAAAATGAGCAAAGAATGGTTAAGATAAAATAGAGGTAAAATGAGCAAAGAATGGTTAAGATACAGCTAGTACCCATAATACACACTAAAAAAATGTACACGTTTCAGCCGGCTCATAGTGCACGGCTGAAATTTTATCTCTATGCTTTCTAGAAGTGAAAACAGAGAAAAACACAGTGAATTTTATAATATATAAAGTTGTTAAGATACAAGTGCAGCAATTTAGAAAGAGAACATATATGCCTGAGATGGAGAGCCAAGAGAAAAGTTTTTCCTGTGAGATCTAAGAGGCGATTATAATTAACTACATTATTATAGTAAATTCAGAAATATATTTCATCAGTCTGTTTTTAAATAGTGCCTAATAATGGC
>NW_023228883.1:0-827 GCF_002007445.2 Ailuropoda melanoleuca
CTGTCTCCTTGAGAGAACTCTTGTAAATGAGATTAAATCCATAAATATAGGAGATTAAATATATCTTCTGGTATATGATAGTTGGTCAGTAAGGAGTAATTCCATTGTCTTCACGGTTTCAGGAAGGCTAGAGAGAGGGGTAGGTGAGAATTGCTAATGTGGACAGATGTTTAGATGCAAATGATAATGTTGGCTACTGCTAGAACAATTGCTACATGTTAGACACTTCCCCTGAGAGCCTCAGGCTTAATTTATTGAATCCTCACAACAGCCCTATGAAGTAAGCATTATCTCCTTTTCTACAGGTGGGAATGCCAAGGCGCAGAAAGGTTAAGTGATTTGCCCAGAGTCACACAGCTTGTACAGAAGTTATATTCAAACCTTAGAGGCTCTTGCCCCCTGAGAGAGCAGATGAGGGGTCAGAAAGCAAGAAAAGCAGGGTCACTGGGAAGAAAGGTGTGTGTCCAGTCTTTGGATGGAGTTTTTACTTCAGTCTGATTTGAACTGTTAAGTGAGCTGGGGTCAGCTACAGGTGTGGCTTTTAGAGGCTAGAAGAGGACCCTCTCCAGCCACCCCTTAAAACACAGACTTGTAGCCTCATTTGGAAGCTTTGGGGTCAAACTCTCCTTACCATTTCCCAAAGCCTTCATTCTATGCATTTAGTGCTTAAATGGCAAAACCCCTTTCCTTCCAGCCAGTTGGAGAACATATTTCTTTAAACCCTCCCTTGGGGTGGATGGAAGACTAGTATCCCAAATTCAGTGGAAGGGAGGAACTTCCTCAGGCCAGCTCACACTGTGATAGTGGTAAACAAAGGACAGACCTTC
>NW_023228885.1:0-186 GCF_002007445.2 Ailuropoda melanoleuca
CTGATCCATGAGCATGGAATATTTTTCCATCTTTTTATGTCTTCCTCAATGTCTTTCAAGAGTGATTTATGTTTTCTGGAATATAGATCCTTTACGTCTCTGGTTAATTCCAAGGTAACGTATGGTTTTTGGTGCTATTGTAAATGGGATGGATTCCCTAATTTCTCTTTCTTCAGTCTCATTAAT
>NW_023228885.1:353-759 GCF_002007445.2 Ailuropoda melanoleuca
AGAGACAGTTTGACTTCTTCTTTGCTGATTTGGATACCTTTTATCCCTTTTTGTTGTCTGATTGCTGTTGCAAGGACTTATAGTACTATGTTAAATAATAGTGGCGATAGTGGGCATCCTTGTCGTGTTCCTGATCTTAAGGGAAAGGGTTCCAGCTTTTCCCCATTGAGAATGATATTTGCTGTAGGCTTTTCATAGGTGGTTTTTATGAGATTGAGGAATGTACCCTCTATCCATACACTCCAAAGGATTTTAATCAGGAAAGGATGCTGTATTTTGTCAAATGCTTTTTCTGCATCTATTGAGAGAATCATAGGATTTTTGAATTTTTCCTTCTGGATAAAATCTATGACACTGATTGATTTGCGAATGTTGAACCACCCTTGCATCCCAGGGATGAATCCCA
>NW_023228885.1:889-1484 GCF_002007445.2 Ailuropoda melanoleuca
GGTCTGTAATTCTCCTTTTTGATGGGGTCATTGCCTGGTTTGGGGATCAAGGTAATATTGACCTCATAGAATGAGTTTTGTAGCTTTCCTTCTGATTCTATTTTTTGAAATAGCTTTAGGGGAATAGGTATTATTTCTTCTTCTAATGTTTGGTAGAATTCCCCAGGAAAACCGTCTGGGCCTGGAGTTTTGTTTTTTTGGAAGGTTGTTTATCACTGTTTCAATCTCTTCATAATTAATTGGCCTGTTTAAAAAATCAATTTCTTCCTGTTTCAGTCTTGGCAGTTTATAGGTTTCCAGGAAGTCCTCCATCTCTTCCAGATAGCTTAATTTATTGGCATATAGCCGTTGATAAAAGTTTCTAATAATCCTTCAAATTTCATTGGTGTTGGTTGTGACCTCTCCTTTTTCATTCATAATTTTATTAATTTGGGTCCTTTCTCTATTCTTTTGGACAAGTCTTGCCAGTGGTCTGTCAATTTTATTAATTCTCTCAAAGAACCAGCTTCTAGTTCTGTTGATCTGCTCTACTGTACTCCTAGTTTCTAATTCATTGATTTCTGCTCTAATCTTGGTCAACTGCTTCCTCATGCGT
>NW_023228885.1:1615-1848 GCF_002007445.2 Ailuropoda melanoleuca
GACTGCCTTTGCAGTATCCCATAGGTTTTGGACCATTGTGTTTTCATTCTCATTGTTCTCCATAAATTGTTTAAATTCATTTTTGATATCCTGGTTTATTGAATCATTCCTGAGCAAGATGGTTCTTAGTCTCCAAGTGTTTGAGTTTCTTCCAAATTTTTCTTTGTGGATGAGTTCCAATTTCATAGCGTTGTGGTCTGAGAATATTCAGGGAATAATTTCAGTCTTTTGGT
>NW_023228887.1:0-827 GCF_002007445.2 Ailuropoda melanoleuca
CCTCTCCCTCTCCCACTCCCCCTGCTTGTGTTCCCTCTCTCGCTGCCTCTCTCTCTGTCAAATAAATAAATCAACTATTTTTAAAAAAAATTTTTTAAGGAGGACGCCTGGGTGGCTCAGTTGTTTAGGTGACTGCCTTCTGCTCGGGTCATGGTCCTGGAGTCCCAGGATGGAGTCCTGCATCAGGCTCCCTGCTTAGCGGGGAGTCTGCTTCTCCCGCTGACCTTCCCCCCTCTCATGCTCTCTCTCGCACTCTCTCTCTCTCTCAAATAAATAAACATTTTTTAAAAAATTGTTAAAGAAAGAGGGACACCTGGGTGGCTCAGTCGTTAAGCATCTGCCTTCGGCTCAGGTCATGATCCCAGGATCCTGGGATTTAGCCCCACATTGGGCTCCCTGCTCACCAGAAGGCCTGCTTCTCCCTTTCCCACTCCCCCTGCTGTGTTCCCTCTTTTGCTGTCTCTCTGTCAAATAAATAAACAATAAAATCCTTTTTAAAAAAATTTTTAAAGAGAGATACATACCAGTTTTAAGAAGTTTAGAATGAATTGGAAGGATAAATGTCAATAAAAAGTAATATGTGACAAACAGACAAAAGATATTCTTACTGACAGTTCACTCCATAAATAATGTTCTCAACTCTGACCCCTTGACAGTTTGGTTTTACTCACTTTTGTTGTTCCTCAGTGTGCTATCATGAGATTGACTGGTCAATCATCTCAGTGTTCTAGTCCAAGAAATGCTACCTACTTCTACCTGCAGGCCTAACACTCTTGGGTCAAGAGCCTGAATGTTGCAAGAACACTGGAGCAGGGAAAGCAGCAATG
>NW_023228888.1:0-827 GCF_002007445.2 Ailuropoda melanoleuca
GGGACATTCCCCTTGTTATGAGGTGACCTACCTAGGTATGGAATTTAGATTTTCCTGGTATCCTGGCCCATGCCATCCCAACCCAGGCACTGTTAAGCGTGTTCCCTTGAGACAGGAGAACAACGCAGCCTCTGATGTCCTCAGATTTGCTCACCGACATCCACAATGTCAGTCCCAGGCACTCGACCTACAGAACCTCTAATCCTCTCCACAAAAGGAAAGGCTGGATGTTCTAGCCATCTCTCAGACTGAAAACTGAGATTCAAAAGGCCAAGCGGAGTGTCCCAAGTTACTCATGAGGATACAAGAGCTGGGATATCAACCTAAAAGCCCATGCTTTTCCACCACATGAAACACAATCGCCGAATTATTCTTTAACCCACAGTAAGAATGAACTCGAGCAAACGCTCGTACACGAGCCTCCCCTCCCTTGCCTGGCACGGAGTCTATGCCTTTTTATGTTGGCTGAGGACCACAGGAAAGCTAAATGTCAGGATGCTCCGTGTAGCAGACATTGTCAACAAAATGATCCAGGTAAAGATGCCCTTCTACAGTTCCTCTTCCAAGGTGCTTATTTTAAACACAAAAGCTCCTTGGATTTTCACTGTAAATTGTTAGAACTAGAAATGTGAGAATAATTGCAGAGGAAAGCTGTGATTTTTGTGGGTTTGCCCAAGTCTGCAGCCCAGAAGAGCCAGCATCATAGGATTTTTTCCCCCACACTGCTGTTAGTAGTAAAGAGATCTCTCGATTGCATCAGATCGAGTTTCCCCAAATGCTAACCTGTGAGCCAGGGCCTAATCGCAGCTTTTAACTTTCCTTTTATA
>NW_023228889.1:0-827 GCF_002007445.2 Ailuropoda melanoleuca
CTCTACCTCAAAAACTAAGGCTGTAACGTATGGTAACTAACATAACATAATAAAAAATTAAAACACACACACACACAAAAGCCCAGGACAAAATGGACTCACAAATGACTTCTCCCAAATATTTTTAAAAGATTTAACACTATACTTGTCAAAATATTCCAAAAAATAGAAGGAATGGGTACTAAGGAGGGCACTTGTTGTGATGAGCCCTGGGTATTGTGTGTATGTGATGAATCACTAAATTTTACACTTGAAATGAATATTACACTGTATGTTAACTAACTGGAATTTAAATTAAAATTTGGAGAAAAAAAGGGGAAAGAAAGTTTCCAACTACATTCTATGAGGCCAGCATTACCCTGATATCAAAACCAAAGACACTACAAAAAAAGAAAACTATAGGCCAATATCCATGATGAACATTAATGCAAAAATCCTTAACGTAGTATTACCAAACTGCATCCAGCAATACACTAAAAGGATCATACATGCAATGAAGTGGGGTTTATTCCAGAGTCTCAGGATGGTTCAATATTCACAAAGAAATCAATGTGAAACATAAATCAAGAAAACCAAGCATAAAATTATACGACCATCTCAATAGTTGCAGAAAAAACATTTAACAAAATACAATATTCATTCATGATTAAAAACTCTCAACAAAGTGGGTTTAGAGGAAACATACCTCAACACATAATAAAGGCCATATATGACAAACCCACAGCTAACATCATACTCAAAGGTGAAAAACTGAAAGTTTTTCCTTTAAGATCAGGAACAAGACAAGGATATTCATTCTCATCACTTTTATCCAATTTCCAGTAGTA
>NW_023228890.1:0-827 GCF_002007445.2 Ailuropoda melanoleuca
CTTTAGGATGAGAGATCATTTAATGTAACAGAGGGAAAGAAGAAATAGAGTGAATCTAGTAAAAGTAATTTTGCACATATGTAGACAGGGTTTTGTTTGGAAGTAGATTAGACCTCCTCCTGAGTGAAGCAGAGGAAAGAAAGGGGGTGAGGGCTTTGTGATTACAGAATGTGATAAATGCTTGGCATATTTGAGGAGCATGATCGAGTTAATTGCACACAGATAATAATATATTTCTCAGGAGCTGCTGAAGTTTCAATTAACACAGAAATATTATTTTACAGTTACTTTCCTCTTGAATTTTGTATAATTTTCTCCAGGAGAACTCCACTGCTCAAGTGCAAGTAGAGGAAAACAAAGAGGCTTATCTGGAGTTTAAGGGTTTGCACGTACATGCAAAAGAAGACAGAGGGATAAGATAGCTTAGTGAATATATGAGCAGGAGATGGCAATCCTGGCTACAGAATATAAGCTGGATAAACTGGCAAGTGAGCAAAATGTTAGGGCTACTTGATAGATAGTCCTAATTCAATGAATTGAAGTCTAGATTTTATAAATTACAAAAACATTTGAAATTATTGGAGAAGAAAGTCTGAAAGACAGGAAGTTGTGTTTAAGAAGTAATAAGCTTTGGTTAAATGATTAAGTGATTTTGAGTTTAGGACACTTTCTGTTGATGGACAAGTTTCCATGTGTTCCTGAGAGTTGATGGCTAAAGAGTACAGGGGGAAAAAATTAAAGACGTGGCAGTCATTTTATAGAGAGCTCAGGGTGATGAGTGATTTGTCACCTAAATGGTAAAATCACATGGTATTGGATAAAAGACA
>NW_023228891.1:0-827 GCF_002007445.2 Ailuropoda melanoleuca
TTAGAGAACTTTCCTTAGCCAATTATTAAAGGTAAGTGCTGGGGACAAACTCTTAGTTTTCCTTCATCTGTGAATTCCAGAGGATTATTTTTGGCACATGTAAATTTCACAGTTAATTCTTTTTTTCTTTTTGTATTTGGAAAATGTTGTGTCACTTCCTTCTAGCCTGAACGGTTTCAGACAAAAAATTTGCTGTCATTTAAATTGGTTTTTCCCAATAAGCAACACACTGGGCAACAACGATTTTTCAAAATTCTTTTTTTAGTCTTATTCTCTTTCTCATCTTCTAGGACTCTGATGATACTAATGTTAGCCTTTTTGTTATTGTCCCACAAGTCCAGGAGGCTCTGTTTATTTTTTTGGTTTATTTTCTCCCTGTTGCTCAGTTTAGTAAATTCTATTGGCCTGCCCTCAGGTTTGCTGAATCTATCACTTGTCATTTCCACTTTACTGTTAAACTCAGTGAGTTTTTATTTTTATTTTGGCTGTTGTATTTTTCAGTTCTATAATTTTCATTTGGTTCCATTTATAATGTCTTTTTGCTGAGATTTTCTATTTTTTCATTTCAAGAGAATTTTTAATTGCTTCTTTTTTTAAGATTTATTTGAGAGAAAGAGAGGCTGCTTTGGGGAGGGGCAGAGGGAGAGGGGAGAGAGAATCCCAAGCAGACTCCATGTTGGGCTCAATCCCAGGAACCTGAGATCACCATCTGAGCTGAAACCAAGGGTTTGAGGCTTAACCAACTACGCCACCCAGGCATCCCTAATTGCTTCTTGAAGTAATTTTATGATGGTTGTATTAAAATTCTTATCAGTGCTATAAAAAAA
>NW_023228892.1:0-5259 GCF_002007445.2 Ailuropoda melanoleuca
AGGCCCACGGCACACGAAATTCTCCTTCCGCAAGGGACATTGTCTCCAGGTGGAGACACACAAAAATGACTTCATCAGTTACAACTGTGGCAAGTGCAGTGCAGGAAAAACACAGAGGGCTGTGAGGTTTCCTAATAGCAAGACCTACCAGGGACACGTCAGGCTTAGACCACAGTGAATCTTAACTTCGGGGGAGGATTACGGAAAAATTCAAAAGGTAGTAGGTAGGAGTCAGCCTGGAGAAGGGGGTTGATGGGGGAAGGGCATAACCCAGGTAATGGGAACAGCAGGTGCAAAGATCATGAGGTGGGAGGGAATTTGGAACATTGGAGAAACAGAGGGAAGGTCAGAATAACCAGAGCATTTTGAGCGAGGGAGGAGGGTGGCAGGTAAAGCTAGGAGGTGGGCCGGGACCACACAGACGCAAGGCCTTGTCGGCCGTGGGGAAGCATTTGAGCGTTACTTGAAGAGGAACGAGAAGCATTGCAAGCTTTGAAGCAGGAGAGATGTGATCAGCGGTCGTATACATAACTGCTGGGAGTTAGAGTAATAGAACGCCAGATGGTGTCCATGGGTTTCAGCAGCACGAGGTTGCTGAGTCTTGATAGGAGAAGATGATAGTGTGAAGGGATGCGTGTTAGCTGCCGGCCCAAAGGAGGCATACTTTTGATGGACATTTAATTCGTGAGTGGTTACCTTAAGCTATCATTTTTACCTCTCAGATTATCTGATAGAGAACATCTGTAGCAACCGGTAGGACTGTGGGGAATAAGAACCTTAAAACATGAAATTGTGTATTGTGCTTACTTTTAAGGCAAAATAAAAATCCCCTGACTAGGAGCCGTGTCTGGAAAAACTCAAATTCACTATATTTTAAAGTATTGAAACTGAATCCAATTTCTTAGCTATTAGCATACTCAGCAGGAGAAAATGTTTAATTTTTTGTTGGTTTTAGAAGCTAAAATTCGTTTAATTGTGTCTATTTCTTTTCTACAGACCTATGGAGCATTATTCTGCGAGACCAGTGCCAAAGACGGCTCGAACATAGTGGAAGCTGTTCTCCATCTTGCTCGGTAAAGTGTTGTCTTATATTTGGAAAACTTGAAAGTGGGGTTGAATTTTCACATGGTTGGTGCATATGTCAAATTTCTGGACTATAACATGAGTTTATATTGGGAAACACTGTCCTGTATTTCAGTAGTGGTCAGAGAAACAATTGAACACGGATTTTATAAAAACCCGTAGTGCTGCTTGTTCACTGTGAACGTTGGCAAAGTACCTTTACCGCCAAACAAAGCAGGTGCTTCCGAGGTGTCGTTGACATTTCTGCAAAATGTCACCACAAAGCTAATAGTTGACTTGTATGAATCATTTCCAGGAACCAGATTTTAAACACAAGAGACCATTATGAAATTAACTGTCTATTATGACATTTTCTGGGGTAAAGGGGGAAAAAAAACAACTCAACAAAGCAAATTGTATATCATGCCAGTTGGAAGCACTTTATTAAAATAATTACTCAGGTAATTATTAAGCTCAGGCAGTGGTGTTAATAATAAATAACATTTTGGGATGTAGATTGGAGTGAAAATTACATCCTTGAGGAACTTGGATATAAATGTATTTTTTCATCGTGGGAGTAAATTTGATTTTTAGGAAATCACAACATTATCTGTTAGATTTATGTCTTCTGCCTAGTTTTCTGCCACAAATGAAAAGATGATTCTTTACTGGCCTGAAGAGATTAAATATCCAAAAGAAAAAAGAAAGGAAAGGAAAAAAAGAAAAAAGAAAAGACAAGAAAAGACAGAAAATTAGCATGAACAAAATCCAGGCCAATGAACTTTAGTTGATGACAAAGCGAAGCCATAATTTTGAGTGTGTAGTTTTTTTCCTGATCATTTGTGAAATTTTATAAGAATCTTAGCTTTAGTGTGATAGTTGGCTTCTTCTGCTCATATACACTGACAAGTAAAATACATTGCAGTGTTTTCAATGCTACTTTTCTATCAATGACTTGGTGTTTATGGTGCTTACTAGCTTCTTAGACTGGGGCCTTGGGCGAGCTCCTTGCCCTCACTTGAAAAATCAGGAAATGGGCCCCAGGACTTTAAATGGCCTGCTTGGCATTAGTCTGTGGCAGAGCTTAGCAGCTGTCTTGGGGTTGGACTCAGAGTCTTTGAATATTATCTCCTTTGGTATCAGTCAGAGAGAGAGCCACCTGCCCCCATCACACTGGAAATCATTTTTGTGCAAAGCATAAAGTGCCAACTTTGAGTGTGACCTAGAACAGGTGGAAGAAAGGTAAACATTTAAGCATGTATAGATTCAAGGGAATGACATGGTTTTCTGCCTGTGATTAATAGGAGAATCATGGGCTCGTATCCATTTGTCAAACAAGAGCCCAAGCAAAACCTTCATGAGCTGGGTGAAATTGATTCTGCGCACCTGTATGTGCGGGTATGAAGGGGCTGCCGGCCATCTTGGCCAAGGAAGGCTCATTCAACAGAGGTTTGGGAGGCGGGATTCGGTGAAATTCACTAAGGGCGGAATCATTGCTGAATTGGTAGGTGTTTCTACTTTCTNTGGAATCATAGCTGAATTGGTAGGTGTTTCTGCTTTCTCAGGTGTTGGTACTGGTGTTTCCCTAAATGTACCTGGGGATTCCTGGATGGAGGTGATGTGCTTGCTGGGCTAGATGGGTGTGAGGAGGGCTTGCCTGTCTTTCAAGCATCACTGGGCCCGAGGCTGAACCCGAGTGGTGGTGGGGGGGGATGGCATCCTAGCTTTGGGAGTGGGGTGCTGCCTTTCTACTCCAGCCCAGCAGAAAACGCTGCATGCCAGGCCCCCTGGGAGGCTGTTGGCCTCCTGCCCCGCTTAATGGAGGTCCGTGATGTCAGGAGGTTCAAAGTGCAATCTTAAATCTCCCCTCGAATAGCTGTGGAGTGGGATGAGTCCCTGCCTCCCTCCTACCTCTAATCTGTAAAATGAGGGAGGGAGCTGGAGAAAGTGACCCCCAAGGTCCTCTCTAGTTCTGCCAGTCTGTGGGTTTACATAGAACCGCCAGTACTCCATGGNCTACATAGAACCGCAGTACTCCATGGAATACCAGTCGCCGTTTAATGCTGAATTGTCTTATGGGGTCATATTAAAGTCAGATGACTCCAAATCACCACAGTCACACCCAGAGTGCTGAATCGATTCTCTTTATTGTATCGTAAAGGTGGGAGAGGCTGTGAGCCGCCTGTGNTTACATAGAACCGCCAGTACTCCATGGAATACCAGTCGCCGTTTAACGCTGAATTGTCTTATGGGGTCATATTAAAGTCAGATGACTCCAAATCACCACGGTCACACCCAGAGTGCTGAATCGATTCTCTTTATTGTATCGTAAAGGTGGGAGAGGCTGTGAGCCGCCTGTGCCTTTCTCCCCACCTGCTCCTGCCGGGCGCCCTGTTTTCAGTGCAGCTCCCACACAGCCTTGTGCTTCTTGACTCACCACACCTGCATGGAGAGGCCTTTTGACCATGAGGCCACCCCTTGGGACTCACTCATCAAGGAGTTATTTTATCGTTGTTATTGCATTATGGCCTGGTGTGAGGTCTCTGGTTTTGTTACAATAGCAATGTGTTAAATATGAAAATTATAAATGAAGTGAATATTTAAAGACTTTAATTTGCTTTATATCCTGCCTTCAGATTTGCTTGTTAAAGTGCCTAAGTCTTACATGGAAATGGTAGAGTTGCCGCAGGTGAAATTATCATTTTTAAAAGTTTTACATCCTGGAGCGCCTGGGTGGCTCGGTCAGTTAAGCGTCTGCCTTTGGCTCAGGTCATGATCCCAGGTCCTGGGATCGAGCCGCATGTCGGGCTCCCTGCTTCTCCCTCTCCCCACTGCTTATGCTCTCTCTCTCTCGCTGTCTCTCTCTCTCTCAAATAAATAAATCGTTAAAAAGAAGTTTTATATCCTTTAGAAAGTTACGTATAATGTAAAACATGTTATGTTCTCGATTAGGTCTCGTAAGACAATTCCCATCACGGCCCATTTTCACACTGTGTCATGTCATAAAACATAAACTGGACGAGTTTATGGATTTGCACTGTCTGAAACAGAATTCTGTTTTGAAGGGAGGCCATGAATGTTTGCTTAACACCCCTAACTATGAGTACTGCTTTTTCTGGAAACCTCTCAATTCCAAGAAGAGTATCTCCTAGAAATGCAATTTCCCCGTAGTGCTGACAGGACATTTATCACAATCATTGTCCATTGGCAAGTGAATTTGCCATCACCAGAACCATGAGCTTTACACATTTTGCACTAGGTTCAAATTCCAATGGTCTGAGATCAATGGTCTGAGATTTGAAAAACAAAACAAAACAAAAAAAGCTCAGACGGATGTATCCGTTCAGCCCAGGAGCTGTTGGGAGTAAATCTTCCCGTGAGACAGAGTCAGCTAACATGCAATTGTCAAGCATGTGGTAGTTTGGGGGTTTAGTCTAGTCTTTCCAGCCTTAAACCAGTGGTAGGTATTTGAATATCTGTCTGATTTCTTTGACATGGGACATGCCTGCACTTACGGTGGATTAAAGAAACCGAAGGCCAGATGAACGACGTGGGTACATATTTTTCCTCCTTAATATTTGCTTTCAGGTTCAATAAAATGCCTACATTATTGGGAGCACTCGGCCCATGGAGACCCCATACATGGTTCAGTAGTGATATCGAGGAAATAAATACTTGCAGGCCATGCAATTTAATGAGAGGGGAAAAAAGAGAAAACACCCTACCAGCCAGCCAGATGATTGTAGCTGATAGAGGCCATTGGACCGCCTGGAAGGGAGAGATGTGAGTTGTCCTGTGAAGGTGCTATGATTATTGTACCCATGGTACAGATAAGAAAGTGGAGGAGTAGAAAGCTTAATCAAGCTGCTCAAGTGGCAAACACTGGGATCTGTCGCTACCACTCAGGTATCGGCTCGCCGCTTCAGGATTGGCAATCTCTGGATCACATTCCACGTTCTCTTCTTCACTCTCTCTCTGCCTCATGTCTTCTATCCCAAGGGTTTCTAGAACTGTCTAGCTGATGACTTCTCCAATTTCTGTATTTTTAACCTCTACCCCTTTTAAAAATTCCATAACCACATCCCCATCCATCAACAAGAGGAAATTCCAGAGGTGTGACTGTATCCAACATGTCCAAACCCTCACAGCCTGGTCTCACCTACCTTTCTAGATGTTGCATCTCTTATCTTGCTTCCC